>NC_143046.1:66962500-67247500 GCF_057628025.1 Oncorhynchus mykiss | reverse complement strand
TCCCGCTAGCCATGTTAGGCTGAGATAATGAATGGGCTGGATATGCCGAGAGATGAGTTCGGATTGATCTGCCATGTAGTATGCTTCTGTTTATAACATAAACTGCTCAGTATGTGTAGGTAATCCTTTCTAATGCAGCTTTTTATAAAGATATCAGGAAGAACTGTGATAATGTTGCTAATGCTCTCCACTCTCCACTTTCTGGAGGACCAAGTTTTGAAATCAGTGGAATTCCCGGTGGAAGCAAAGTATGATCGCTCAGGAGATGGAGGAAATTCAGGCATTTGTTTATGCGGAGGGCGTTCGAAAAGAGAATACACAAAGGCTGTTATATTGATCACCTGTCTCTGGATTACATCTTCAAACTACGAGCAACCATGGCATCTGTGAAATAGAGGGAAAAGCATTCATTCATGTATATGGGTAAGAGTGTCTCATTAGCTACATTTTCAGATATGATACATTTCTATTTCTGTCAGAAAGTAATTTTCATTGTAAGTTGAGGCATACTATTGGCTAGCTAGCTAACGTTAGCTGGCTGACTAGCTCACTAGCTAAAGTTACGTGTATGATTTTTGTAGTAATATTATTCGTATCTCAGAGCCATTTGTTTTGCTATTCATAGCCTAATGTTAGCTAGCTAGCTAATACTGAACCTAGTTGGTTAGCTTTAGCTGCCTGTAGATTCATGCAGGGTAGTAATGTTATGAGTTCATTGTTTAGCTAGCTACATGTCTAAACAAAAGACTCCACTTTGCAACTAACCAATTCACTGTACTGTTTACACATTCTGTATCCTGTGCATGTGACAAATAAACTTAGATTATATTTGATAGATTGTGTGTTTACCAAAGACAGTAATGTGAAGAACAGCATGACCTGAACCAAAGTAAAATCAGGATATAAAGTTAGGTCAACGAGACAGTGTCCAAGTTCTAAAATTCCCCTGTAGAATGCTTTGCTTTTAATCCGTCACACTCACAACAGCAAGACGTTTTCTGTAATTATCTTGTTGTGAGTTTGTTTTCCTGTAATAATGAATACAAATTGCTTCAAGTTAAGACGTTGCCAGCTATATGATATGGTTATTATTTGAACTGACTAGCCAGTTAACTAAACAAGCTAGAAACAAACCAAAACATTGTTAAAAAAGTTGCTTTAAGTTGCCTGGTTTGCTTGATTGCCGTATACTAAATACATTTTTAAAGGGATGGGTTTATTGGTGTTAAAATACACCAGTTGTGCTATTTTGGACCACCAGGCTGCTGATGTCATGCAGCCTGTCGTATTTGTGTCACTGGGGACATGTCCCCCCCACATTCCGAAATGCCCCCCCCCCCCAGTTTTATCATTGGAATGTGATACAAAATGAGGAAATGGTGTGCTTTAGGACCATGTGGACGCCTCCGAAAGGTCGGGTAGGCTGTTTGGAGTGTTATCCGACTGTATTTTTTTTAATATTGAATTTACAAAAATATATGTTCCCCCAGTTGCGCCCCTGACTAAAACATTCAAGGGTCATTTTTTTAAATTTGGGGTTACAAGCTTATCAACTTTCAAAGCAGAATTACTTTCCCATTGTTCCTCAACTGTAGTGTATGATATACCATTTTCTAGCTCTGAGTCGCTACTTTTATATAATGTAATAAACACAATTTCAAATTTTTCTACATAAGACCGAATAGAGGCGGTCGGTCATATTTATGCATCCCAGTCACACCTCTTTGTTCAGTCTGTTGTTGACTCATTGATATTTCTTCTCATGTCACATTGTTTTCATGCTCTGGGACAGACCACTGGACTGCCATCATATAACATATTGCCCAATAAAGCAGGAGTGCACATCAATTGTTTTACTTTGGTCTGGGGTATTTCCCCAAACAATCCTTAACCCAACAGGAGCCATCTCATTGAATTACATACAGAGTTGGGCATACTATTACGTATGATGTTGACCATTCAACCAAACTGACCTTGAGCAACACAAAAGTGAGATGTTTCTTCCAATACTGATCCTTCCTTTTATTGGGGGATTCCTCACTTCAATGAATTCTGTAAAATCATCTCTCAACCCTCTAGATAATTATAGAGGAGTAATGGGACCACTTCATAAACTGAACATTCTCTCTTCTCAAAGAGACAACAACAGGGGGAATGTTTGTCATTGCTGGTCTCCTTCATGTTAAAAAAAAAATTATACTCTTAGTACAAAACTCCAAACCGGTCACACTTGTAACGCAGTCAGTTTTGTAAACATCTCTCACAACACATGTTTATTGTTAAATGTAATGAGAACATTGGTTAAATCCCCAAAACACAACATAATGATCTCGTTTCAATTTAGTTGTTTTAACTACCAGTTAATCCAATAGCAGATAATGCAAGATACGTCCCTTTAGAAGTGATGAAAGTAACATGCTACAGTACTGTAAATTACAGTAGATTACACGGTTTTCACATTAGGCAATACACTTACATTACTCATCAAAATGGACAGAAAAGCTATATGGTAACAAACCAATTTAAAATCTATAGGTTTACCAAACGCCAAGTAATTAACCATTAAGCGCAGTTGGATTATGTGATGGTAAAATGTATTTAAATAAATTGAAAGAGAATCATGAAAAGTATTGTGAGTAATGCATTGTGAAAGGCAATTACCTTATATGAAAAGTATTTCTAGATAAAACACTGGTGAAAAAGTTACTGTGTGATTTTGTGTGTTGTACTTATTAGTCTATTGAAAATGTGCCTAAAGTTTAGAAAAAACATCCTTTTTGGTGATCTATTTTACCATATACTTTCAAAGGCTTGAGCGCTCTGAATCGTTTGAAGGTCATCATGTTGAATGATTATGGGAGAGCACAGGTGGAGCTTGCTTGTTTCACGGTAGGTATGACAACAATTCTAAGCTTTCACTAACATTAAAGACTAGAATTATGAAGCTAAACCCCCAGCACTAAGCTGCTCTCCCCTTCACCAGGTAAATGGGAGAACATCTGGACTGCCCCTTTTGCATCCAGTGCCAGCCAGCAGCAGTAGAGCCAGATGGTCTGAGCGGAGCACGTCTGTGTTTGTGGCTTGTCTAATCTTGTCCAGAGTCCGTCTGCTGTAGACTATCTCAGCACAGTGAGGAGTGCTGCCGAGAGGGGAGGAAAGGCAGCTATTCCAGTCCCTAAACAGATTCCTCTACCCTGCCCTGATGACCAGTGATGAGCATCAGCCTCCATGCTGTATGTATAAGCCTAGGTATGCCACACAGGCCAACCAACCAAAGTCCCCCTCGAAAGCTGTTTCCTGTGGCCCCGCCCTGAAGTGGACGGCCGTTTCCTCTTGTTGTTGCCAGACTGGAATAGAATCCGGAGGGGCACGGGGTGTAGGTGGGGGGGAGGGGGAGACCAACACATTATTGCTTTCTCTCAGCCACACGTTGTCCTGTTTACAGACACTTGTCTCTTAGACACCACAAATGTGGTCATATGTGCAGACAATCATCCAGCAGAAGAAACAATCAAATGGCACAGTCTGGGAATGATGTATTAATGAGGTGACCAGGTAATGAAAATAGCAAATCAAAAGGAGAACAAAAGAGGCACTGAGTGCAGAAGCAGAGTGTGATGAGATTGTCCTCTGCTCCAACTCTGTACTGTTGACTGAGCCACGCAGATACCGCAGGGCTTGGCTGTGATTGATGCCTGTGTTATCTCTGCTGGTTGACATCAGATTATTGCTCTGCAGTTTAATACTGCGCTCATGCCATAAAGCACAGCAGCACAGCCTAGCTGGCCTCACCAGAAAGGACATGGAGAAGGAGGCAGCCCACCTCACAGTGCACTCCTCTCCCCAGGCAAGGCTCTCTCTCAGCAGGTTCTGCAGGGTGGGACCTCACCCCTTCACCTCTACCCCCATCCCCGCCCAACCAATTACAACCAAACCATCCATAGCTCATATGATTGCTAGTGAACAAAATAATGTATGATCCTACTTTTTTTCTTCAATGTGGTCATACTCTGTATCTACCTTAGGTTTTATGACTTCCCACAATCCTCCCACAACCCCTTCCTTCCCCTGTCCTCATCAGTCTTGTCCACAACCCCCCTGCGGTGGACCTGGCAGCGTACACCTGTTCCAGCCCAGCCCGGCTACCTGAAACCCTATCCCACCCTATCCCACAGCAGAGGCTGGGAGAGCTGACAGACGGGTCAGAGGTCAATCAACAAAGGTAGAGGTAACCCCCCCAGGCAAGCCTGAGAAACAGCAGCTAGCCAGGTGGACAGGCTCACTCAGTCTGACCCCTCCATCTCTCTTTCACTCTCGCTCTCTCTCTCCCTATCTCTCTCTCCCTCACATGTACCCGCACATACATAAACACATTCATTTATGCAAAGTTCAATAGAAATGTGTTCCCTAAAGTTTGGACACTAATGATACCACTTCAGAAACTTAAATCTCTTGATTTGGATGCCTGGTGATCCCTGGCACTTACCCTGTCAACTCAACTCTGAATAGGCAGATGAGAAATTAACACGGTGATTGTGTAAGCTCTGAAACGTCACCTAGGGCTACAAAGGTGGTGATAAATACATACTGAAATGGTCCAGATGGGTTGTTGTTCATGGCAACCAAAAACTTTCTTGAAATATCCTCTACAAAACACTTACATAAGCCCATAGTGGGATTTAGGAAAGTGTACCTAGCCTGGACAGACAGGCACACGCACACACACACACACACACACACACACACACACACACACACACACACACACACACACACACACACACACACACACACACACACACACACACACACACACACACACACACTCTAAATACATAGTCAACTAACTAGGAGTACCTGTTCATCGTCCACTCTAACACATCAATAGAATTATTCATTATCAGCTTGTGAGGAAATAGCAAGCCTGTTCAGTCAGACTGCAAACACCAATAAGGCCAGCTCTCCACTGACCTCTACCTCCAACTGCTCGGATTAATCCAAGTCTTCAAGCCCATAAACCCCTGCAAGGCTTTCTCTGTTAGTCATTCTGTGTATCATGAAGTCCACTTAATTGCAGTTGATGAAGTCCACACTGTATTCATATTCCTAGGTGTTAGTATATAAGTAGCTATGTGGGGGTGTTGGTTATGGTGCTTGTTTCACTGACCTGTACCCCTTGGTTTAGTACTAACACAAGATCTACTTATCTCTTCCAGCCATCACAACAACTCTGCATAAACTCACACTGGCCCTGGAACTGGCTCTGACTGTACTATGAACAAAGACAAACACACAACAAATACTAATTCATAGACATACACAATGTAAGTGACAGGAATCTAAAAAAAACATTCCAACCTATGACTATATTGAATATATATATATATATATATATATATATATATATATATATATATATATATATATACAGTGCCTTGCGAAAGTATTCGGCCCCCTTGAACTTTGCGACCTTTTGCCACATTTCAGGCTTCAAACATAAAGATATAAAACTGTATTTTTTTGTGAAGAATCAACAACAAGTGGGACACAATCATGAAGTGGAACGACATATTGGATATTTCAAACTTTTTTAACAAATCAAAAACTGAAAAATTGGGCGTGCAAAATTACTCAGCCCCCTTAAGTTAATACTCTTACATCAAATGCAATGAGAATACAAACTCACCTGAAGGAAAACACGAAGGAAAGTTTGTAAGGGAAATTATTTCTTTGTACAGTGCATTTCATGAACTATAAACTTTGCTTCACAAGGAGCTTCAAGGATACATGCTTTGAAAGCAGAGTGACGATATACCAGCTTGTATACAGTACCTACAAACAATAGCCTGGCTGCATTTCTTTCACTGAGCCCTTTCTTTTCTTTCAAGGTTTGGGTGATAGTCAGAGATAGGGAGGGAGGATACTTATTTCAACCACCATATCAAGTAACTGTCAGCCTGTCTAGAATAGGACCAGTGGCTTTAGAAGCTGCTGCCTGGCCATGGCTGAGGAATTAAAGCCCCTGTGGGTCACAATACCGCCAGGCTTTAGGGCCTGTAGAAACCCAACAGACCATTGTTGTCACTGACAGCCCCCTCACCTTTTCATGAGACAGCTGACAGTGCAGACGAAAAAAACCGTCCTCCTCCCAATTCATCAAACGGCATGGCCAAAATATTGACTAACCCTTTCAGGGCAGAAACCCTCGGAAGGGGTGGATGAAGGGGGTATCGTTCATTAAATGCAGGTGGTTCTGAGCCAGGTGTACAGGTCTGGTCTTTCTATAGATATGTTGAATGTTGACAGATCCTCTGATTACAGCTGAGGGGTAATTAGTGCTTTGAACTTGAGGTTAGCCTTCACGTGATCATCTTCCCCCCTATTATACCTCACCTTGCCTTCATGTCCAGCCACCTGAAATACAGTGTGTAATTTCTGCTGCAGCCATCCGGAATGTCTGATGTTTACTATTCAAATTGTTTGTTGGTTTTTAGTTATATTAATCAAATGCTGTACATTAACCGGGTGAATGCCTTTGATTAAGGGAGAAAATCAAGTCTGCAGAACCTGTATCTCCATTTAATCAGCCTCTTCGGTATCTGTCCTTTAAGCTAAAACCATTCTACCAGGGCTTCTTTCAATGTGCTGCTGTCTAACAATGTCTGGTTAATGTGTGTCCAAGTCACTATATTTTACTGTAGAGCATTAAGTGAGGTGAAGTGGTTTGTGTGATGTCAGACAAAGCACATGCCAGCTATAAATATGAAAACAAAAGATGTGGGGGACACAGGAACTGCTCCTCTGTGAACGAGACAGGCACTTAATGGCAGAGAGCGTGGAAAAAGACTAATTGCTGCCACTGGCTGTTCAGGCTGCAGCAGACCATAAAGAAAATCATGTGTCACATTCATTGTTCTAATGCTGACCCTGCGTTTCCCTCGACAACACCTCACAGCAATGCAGCAACCGTCTCCCTCCCAGCCCAGCTGTAGTGTATGCTGGCTGCTGCTACTCTGAGCTCCTTCAGGTTGACACTGAGCCAGTGGCCCAGAGCATAGAGACACTAGGAAGAACAGAAGTTCTTCAAGTTCCTAACAACATTAGACTGATCTGAGAGGGTTCTTTGAAGGACAAACAGGATAACACGAAAGCCACCTCTGAGGCATTTCACTGTCTGTGCATTTCCCAGTAAACCCAGGCTTCAGCATAGTACACTCTTTCAAACCAAATTGTCTTCCTTGAATGTATCTGCTGGCTGCTACTGATACTGTACTCAAACAATAAGTCTTCTGGAACTGGAGGAGGGATTGTTTGGGGAGGCAGGCTGACTTCCTCATCACAAACAAATGGGACGGCAGGAGGATAGAGGGAAACCCTCACATAAACAGCTCCCTCTCTCACTTTCCCAGGGTAAACTCAGATGGCCCCCATCCACTATGACAGGTACAGCAGAACTCTGTAGCTCTGGTGCCAGGAGCACAAACATCCCACAACAGTCATCTTTCCACCACACATCACATGGCCCTCTTCCACCAAAGAAAATCTGTGAAAGCCATCCATCTACGACCACATCCAGCTAGACCTTCCAGGTGGGCAGCACAGGCCCAATGGGACAATGGAGCCCTTTCTCCTGCAGCTGGAGAAATCGATACTATGAGGGGAGCACTATAAGAGCACCCTGCCTTGGCTGTTTACCACCTTAGAATTAGGGCCCAATTTAGCCATCAACATGTGCATAATGGGAGAAGGAAGGGGCAGCCCCCATCCCACCCTTCAACCGCTCTACACCTGGAGAGGACCACACAGGTAACCGAGAGGGGAGGGTTCAGTTCTCATGGAGAAGGACTGGCAGGTGGGATAGTGTACATCTGTTGGGGGGGGGTTACCCGGATCTGATATGATTTAGACCACCCCCACAGAGGAACTCGACCACATACAGATGAACACTTGAGTGATGAAGTTAAATTCCTCCCAAAAGTTTTCCCCAATCGTTTATCTCATCTCCCTTTTCCCATAAGAAACGAGGTGCTGAGGGGGTTCAGAGGAGGCTGGAGGGCTTGTAATCCAAGCTAAGCATGAGACAGTCCCTCCAACACGACATCAAAGGAGTACAAACCCTGGGGCAAACTCACGCAGCAGTGACATCAACAAAAAGGGCCTAAATTTAACAGCGGTGGGAATTGTGGGGCGAGCCATACAGGAACACTTTCAATGCATTGCGAAGGTCAACTGGGATTTGACTTCCTCCTCAGACTCCGCCACTAGCAGCTTGCTTATTCCCCCCCCCCCTACTCTCCCCGACAGCAAAATAAAGACATAAGCATTGTTTAGCAAGACAATGGGCCACTTCCAGAGACCTTTCAGTCTCAGACGCTGAGTTTTCACATCCATAAACAGCGTGTGGCTGTGAGCAGCGGAATAAAATACTTCACAGGAAGACTGGGACATTATAATTAGTGTCATTACCCTTCAGCTTCTCATGACTCCAGCATTCACAGAGGAGAAGGACTTGATATGTATTACCTCTGCACCCAGCCAGAGGACAACCGCAGCTCTATAATAAGGTGTGTTTGTATGGGGAGTTATAGCCACAGCTACTACATGCTGGGAATACAGAGCTCACAAGGAGTTTCACAGCCATGTCTCACCCTGCCTTTGTGTACCCATCGTAATAGAGTCTAGACTATGGCATAAGCACGTGGGCAGTGGGCTCAAACCTATTAGCAACTAGCCTGTACCCCTGCACACTGACTCGGTAACGGTGCCACCTCTATATAGCCTCGTTATTCTTATTGTGTTACTTTTTATTATTACTTTTAATTTTAGTCTACTTGGTAAATATTTTCTTCTTGAACTGCACTGTTGGTTAAGGGCTTGTAAGTAAGCATTTCACTGTAAAGTCTACCCTTGTTGTATTCGGCGCATGTGGCAAATAAAGTTTGATTTGATTTGAGGTGCCCGTCAGTGATGAGGGCCACAGAGCAAAGCTGGGGAACGGGTCATGACCCTGACTTAGTCTTAATCACACTGTATGCCTTCACTGCTAGCTACACTGGGAGGAGGATGGCAAAAATAATTATTCTTAGCATGCCATCTGTGTGCCCCTCTATGACCTGCTGTATGGAACCCAGGCAGCCTGTCCCTGTTACGCCAGCAGAGCATGAGGTTAACAAACACATCTCCCATTACTACCTGCCTCATAATGAAAGAGCCACCTCACTGGAATCATTTCAAGTGAGTGGGGGAAGGAGGTTATTACCATGCCATTGCAATATTATCCTAAAATCAACCAACAACATTATCAACTATGTAACCTTGGTGTAACGTTTATGAAAAGTATTATTTTGCATTATTGGTACTTAAAAGGCAATCAGCACTTGAGACTCATATTAAAGTAAAAAATTGCTTCACAAACCTTTAGTGAACTTGGGTCTGTCAAGGCCAGCGCTTGCCTCTTCAGCTCTGTCACATTCATTTGACATTGTTGGCAAAAGCTTCCTTTCCCATCCCTTCTCTCCGACTCTGAGACGGTCACGGACCCTGCGCCCTCCGGGGGTGGTCGGCTGCTGCACCGCGCGTCCTTTGCCAAGTGAAGTAGTTTCCTGGGACTCAGATCAACAGGGAACGGCGACTCTCCGCTAGGACAACCTTCCACCTTCGCCATTAGAGAAAAGCAACTCGGTTAAAATAAATTCACAGGTAGGACAATACGCTGGCGAGACGCAGAAGTCCAGGTGTGGAAGTCTACTTGTCTGGAGTTGTTGGTTGACTGACAACCTGCATGAATGTCATAGGTAGACATGAGCACTACCAATTTGAAGAGGCAGGCTAAATGGGTTCCAAGACAAAAGGGTTGCGCTGCTGCGACAGGTTCTATTGAAAATCGGAACTGGTCATTTTAACTTTATGCATATAACACTTACAGTAAACATGCGGTTGTCAGGATCCAGTCCATGAGTTGCATTTCCCCAAAATGAGTTCATTCTCCCGGGTCTGGGTATCCCTAGTAGACGTGGTTCTCACATACACTCAATTATTAAGAATCATTTGTACAATGACTAGTAGTCGTAGTTGTAAATTGAAGTGTCACTTCTAAATCTGCCAGCGAGTAAAAACATATTATAGGCTAACCATGGTTGTGTCCTGCACTTGATCCGTACTATGACGGGACAATCCTAGAGAAGTGTTGGCACACACTCTTTTAAATGGGTGGGGAAAACTTTTGAAAAACTTTTTGGCGCATGATTGGACACCGCAATAGTAAATCACTTAAAATCATAACCGTAGGTGCATGGATCAGACAGGGTAATTCAACGTGTGAGTTGTATTAGGTTTATAGGTTATTAGGCTAGCTATTTATAAAGCTGAAATTGGCCATTGTATTGGCTTCTATTATCAATGCATTACACTAGTAAAATGACAAAGTTATTCATATAGCTTAATTTCGTAATATTATTTGAAATATAGTGATTTTTATTTTAGATTATTGTAATCAATGGTTTTATCCATTCTTGGTGTCAGTCACGCGAGCAGACACAGTTGCAGACATTGCTTCACTGACACGTCCCGTTCTTGCTACTTTGGCGCCATCCTCTGGTAAATAGAAAGATTGCAGGATGGTTTTCGCAAAATAAGGGGTACAAGTTAAATATTTAATTAACACACTTTAAATATTTGATGTTGATGATGTAAGCCTCGCACTTCGTTGTGAGAATCCTTTCTACCCTCACATGACCCAATTGCAGCCTTTTGTCTGTCTGTCTGTCTGTCTGTGTCGTCGACTGGGTTGAGTGGCTTTACGCTTGGCAGCGCAACTGGTTGCAAATTATAGGCGTCCTTATGGGGTTAACAGAATGAAGCCAATTTAATACTGCCAAACGTTTATTTTGTAATTACACATGCAGCATAACATAAGCTATTCACCACAAAAGGCAAATACAAAATTCTCTGAATAATTTATCATAGATAAGACAATTATGTTTTTATCTGAAGCTACGGCCATGGTTATCCCACAGACCACAGACACAATAGACAAATGAGCCGGAGTCACAATTCAAAAAATAGATAGCCTAATATTATTGATAGTTACACAGTCTTTAGGAGATCAGGAATCAGGATAGGCTATTCCATTTCTTCCCCACTTCAGTTTTGTGTGACTCTCATCGCATTTAGAAATGAATCATTCTATCATCAAATTAAATGTTGGACAGTGATAGGGAAATCAAGTCTGTCATTGTGGCCTTTACTGACACTTGCGTGCGCTTTGACTGATTACGAGTGTTAATTTTTGGTTATAACTGCTCAGCGCCTTTAACAGCGAATGAGCGCAGAGATTACAGTAGCCTTATTGTCTCTTAAAGCATTGAATGTTCGGGACCACAAAGCCCCATCCACCCTGCTACTCTATACTTAGTTCAAACTTTCAAAAATTATTTTAAAGAAGAGAAATCCAAGTCAGTGATCACGCTACGAAGTTGGCAACGTAGATAAGGCGCAGCTGACACTCGGAGGAGCTGTTCACGGTTCTGAAATGTACTGGAAATCCAGGTCTGTGGCTTTACTGGTCACCTTGTGTATCAACTTACTTACTTATTAACATTATATTTTTCAAGGTAGTTGGGCGAGTGGATTAGGCTACATTTGATGTTTGAGCAGCCTATGTTTCAGCTATTTGGTGTAGCGTGCACTCACTCACCTTTGCTTTTCTCCTTAGAAGATGACTGGTAAATCCAAATATGATATCGGAGTCCACGAAGAATGTACCCAGATCTATGAGACTGGGGTTGGGCTTGTCAGCTCCAGAGGAGCCCGAGGAGTTTGGTAAAGCCATGAGGGAAATGTGCGTAATATTCCACGCCCTGGGTTACCGAATTGACATCTATATTTGTATATTCGTTTCCATTTCAGGATATATTTTCATAGATCCCAAACAATTGCATGGTTTCAATCCAAAAGGTATTCCGGACATCCAACAATGACTCGGAGAGAGCTTACTGTCTCTCCATGACCGCTCCACTCAATGCCCAACAATTGCGGCGTGTGCGCAAAAATATATCTCCTGTGCATGGCCAGCAGTCCAGCAAGACAATAAACCGATACAATCCATCCGTAATCCAAACCTTTACAGGTAGAGTATTTGTTTTTTAACTCCTCACGCCTGGTCTTTCAGCTTGCAGGTCTCGGAACGCAATCACATGCGCCTAAGGAGGATCACCTTTTGCAGTCCCCCCCCCCCCCCCCCCCCCCCCCCCCTCTCTCTCTCCTGCTCTCTCGCTCGCTCACTCACTCACTCACCCAGTTGTGTAATTCATCCTTGCTGCGCTTCCTGCCGACTTGCTGGAGGCTCCAACATGTATTTATCAAAGCAAACACGCACTAGAGAACAGCGGAATCCAACAGCTTCCCAATGACCCGGTTTGAGATCTTTGGTGGAACTTGTGCCATGACCCATTTAACTTAGTTGGATCGTCTTGTTTTTTTTTTTTTTTTTTTAAATTTTTTATTAAACTATTTTGTAGAGAAAACTCTGCATTTGTCAGTGCACTGTACGTAGTCAGCTCTTGCGCTTATGTCTGTGTGTAGCTTAGTGGAGTTTGGGCTATTAATTACGAGGCTAATAGATGGCTTAGTGGAGTTTGGGCTATTAATTACGAGGCTAATAGATGGCTTAGTGGAGTTTGGGCTATTAATTACGAGGCTAATGGATGGCTTAGTGGAGTTTGGGCCATTAATTACGAGGCTAATGGATGGCTTAGTGGAGTTTGGGCTATTAATTACGAGGCTAATGGATGGCTTAGTGGAGTTTGGGCTATTAATTACGAGGCTAATGGATGGCTTAGTGGAGTTTGGGCTATTAATTACGAGGCTAATGGATGGCTTAGTGGAGTTTGGGCTATTAATTACGAGGCTAATGGATGGCTTAGTGGAGTTTGGGCTATTAATTACGAGGCTAATGGATGGCTTAGTGGAGTTTGGGCCATTAATTACGAGGCTAATGGATGGCTTAGTGGAGTTTGGGCTATTAATTACGAGGCTAATGGATGGCTTAGTGGAGTTTGGGCTATTAATTACGAGGCTAATAGATGGCTTAGTGGAGTTTGGGCTATTAATTACGAGGCTAATGGATGGCTTAGTGGAGTTTGGGCTATTAATTACGAGGCTAATAGATGGCTTAGTGGAGTTTGGGCTATTAATTACGAGGCTAATAGATGGCTTAGTGGAGTTTGGGCTATTAATTACGAGGCTAATGGATGGCTTAGTGGAGTTTGGGCTATTAATTACGAGGCTAATAGATGGCTTAGTGGAGTTTGGGCTATTAATTACGAGGCTAATGGATGGCTTAGTGGAGTTTGGGCTATTAATTACGAGGCTAATGGATGGCTTAGTGGAGTTTGGGCTATTAATTACGAGGCTAATAGATGGCTTAGTGGAGTTTGGGCTATTAATTACGAGGCTAATGGATGGCTTAGTGGAGTTTGGGCTATTAATTACGAGGCTAATTGATGGCTTAGTGGAGTTTGGGCTATTAATTACGAGGCTAATAGATGGCTTAGCTGCGCTCCACTTCCAGATACAATTGGGACTTTTAAAGACATATTAATGTCTTATTTTCAAAGCATTTTCAAATACAGAGCTGTTTGAGTTGCAATTTTAATAAAGTAGATAATATCTATTTTGTGTGCTTTGAAAGCTGAACAGGGATGTTCTTTTAATAAAAATATGATCTACTGTACACAGACCGAGGACTTCGTTTATAAGCAGACGGTCTTAACCGCCAAAATGAACTCATTGGTACCTGGCACCCTTTGAAAATGTCATCTCTTTAAAGCACTTAGAAAGTTTGGTGGGTGTGAATGTTTTCAAGTCTGATTTTAGATTACATTTCATTTCATCATTATGCGAGAGCAGAATACAATTTGATACACAATGCTGTGTGCTCATGGGTTTAATCAAAATGTAGGAATTGGGTAGGCTATATTATTCAACCTTTATTTATTTAGATTTGGGCCATTTAAATAAAAAACATATTTAAAAGCTAGATTAACCTGAGGGATATCAAGGTGGCTTAAATTCTGGTTGGTTTATTACTGTTGTGGGGATACCCATAATAACCTCTATATGTGACCCTTTCTAAGGCCCAGTTATGTCCTTTGCCTACCCACAACAAACAGACACTCACTCAAACACACTATTACGCACGGACACAACCACAGCTCATTCTTTTTTGAACGGATTCACTGGATTTCCAGGAGACCGATAATTGGCCTATTCTCTGTAGTAAAGATGATTTACCATGTCCGACCGAAACTCAGTTCCCACCTGGAGGAGGTTCGGGTCACCCAGACCGCTGATGAACTTCCGGATCGCATCCCGTGGAACTACTACCCCTACATCTGCTGCCTTTGCGCATGTAGGAACATCGCTATGGGCATCTCATTATACTGCTCAATATCTTACCCAACTTGCAAACCTTCGCAGTGCACGGGGCTTCATGAGAACCGTTTAGCAAATAACCGTAATGTTGTTGGCACACTGCTGAGATCAGAGGAAATAAAGCGGCGTCTGGGATGGAGACTGGAGAGAATAATCTGTGGATGGCTCTTTAATAAATTATTCATACGTCAATACAACAAAGCAAATGTTATTCCCTTAGAACTATCAAGATCATCATCATTATTCCTAGCGGTGTAAGATTTTATTCTCTTATATTTGTCCATCAATAAATTAAAAACAGTTATTGAAAACAAAACAACAACAAAAAATACATTTTGTTGTATTCATTGTACTCTCCCTCTGACACAAAATATATATTTATCCACCGGGAACAAAAATGTAAAACTGTCTGGAATCCAATTGGCCCTTTCCTTCAGCACCTCGGACAGCGACCATGCCCAATGCGCTGTTTGGACTTCAGGAACAGTCGGACAACACGAGGCTATATTGACATTATAACACAAGGTGGCACACGAGAGATAGAGAGAGAGAGAGAGAGAGAGAGAGAGAGAGAGAGAGAGAGAGAGAGAGAGAGAGAGAGGAGACGGAGAGAGAGCAGGGTTGGGGGAGAGAGATATAGAGAGCGAGAAATGCTTACAAATCAAACAAGGTTAGGGTGAACATTAGTGTAAACATGTAGGTCAATCTTGTAAAAATAAAACAATGAATGTAACCAACTGCTTTCAGATGTCAAAAATTGTCTTGACATCTTATATTAGACTATGCTAAAGACATGACATGAAATGAGTCTAATCCACACAATTGAATTAAGAATCTCATCACTTTACTATAGCATATCAGCCTAAACTACTCAATGATTCAAGATCTTCAAAGCAGTGCAGGTTACTCCATGTATTTCCTTGGAAGTATTTGTCCGCCTGATCAAGTGGTCCTAAACATTTCACAATTTTGGCAAAGAACTGTTGAACTGTTAAGAACCACTCCACCGGAGAGACCAAACCACGAGTCATCACTTCTTCAGGTGACCACGCCAGTCCAAAACTGGCATAAAGAGCAGTGTCTGCAACCATCGCTGTCTGCCCACGTCACACCAGCAGAAACAGTAGCCGACTTCATATTTTACAGCAGTTTGAAATACTTTTCTTGTCGCCTGAACTGACAAAGTTCATTCATAGGCCTACTATAGTAAGCTAAATACTAGGCATACGTTTTCAAAGGTTATCTCACCGTGAGTGGCGGTTTCATCTGAGCAGTCCATGCCTATGCTGTGTCTGTGTGGCTTTGGTGAGCCGCGGCTCTTTATATATAGTGTTTTGGGGTAGGTTCATACAAGCCTTTCATTCAGCGAGGAATGAAGGCCAGGCAGGTCTGACCGGCTGAGCTGGGTTCCACCAGCAACTTGTGTTGCCTGACAGACAGCCGCCTTCATGACGAAGCCAAGCCAAGTGTAGTCACTAATACTCTCTGCACATTGCTTTAAGCTTTTTATCTAAAGTATCAAATCTGTACCAAACAATGAATAATAGTCCTTGCTAAATATTGATCAGATTTGATACCACACAAGTATAGCCTACATTAGGCTACATAGGCTAATGACTTAAATATACTGTTATAGAATGAGAAATACTGCACGGATTCCATTTAACATTGTTCTATAGCCAAACAATAGGCAGCATACTTTTGGGTGTCCTGGGTTGCTTAACTTTGAGGTACTATGGAACAGTGGAGTAGTCTTGAATTATGATTCTTTATCCATTCATAGAGTATATTATCGTCACCCACACAGACACATACAGTATTCTCCCCCATGCTGTTCCACCAGGGGGAATGGTTTTATAATTTACGTGAGTACTGCGCAGCCCCAACCCCTTATTATTTACATTGATCTCCTTGGGAGAATGCAGGGAGGGATTTCAGGTAGCTAATGCAAATGATCCCCAACAACAGAATTCAAATACTTCAATACTTCATATGGAAAGCATTACCACAGGAAAATAAACTCGAGGAAGCAGGCAACCGGCCCTGAAAACTTGTCTTCTGGCATATTTCAGAAAGATGTTTGTGTCAGGCATGTGTATGAGACTTCCTCTGAGAATGCATTGTGAGAGAGCCTGACTTCCCCCATGATTCATTCACAATGACAATACAGATTCCAATGCTGGCTACAATAGTATTTCATTGAAGTGCATGTGCTGTAACGGAACTGCATTATATTCAACATCTCTCCTGGCAACTTCTCAACCTCTCCTCTCTTACAGCAGTAAACCACTGCTCACAGAAACTAGAAACCACTGGTGACTAAGACTAAGACTAAAATTGTCATTTATATCGTAACACATTGAATATATATTTGAAATATATTGTACATGGACCAATGCATTGAATTAAACTTAACAACAGCATGTGAGATTTCCAGTGATTCTCTCTGAATTAATGAAGGCAGCTGACAATCCTGAGCTGATTAACATGTGACAGTGGGGGAAAACAGAACATAGAAACGTCCTGTTGTCCAAAAACCTGCATGCTTCAGTTACATCATACATGTATTCCTTTAATCACAGAACAGTATAAAGTTATATGATACCTTTTCTACTAGTTACACAATAGTACAGATATATGCATGACAACAACCATGGACGTGGACTGACACATACAAATTATAATGTTATTCACATTTAGTTAACCCTTGTTTGGTCTTCATGTTTTTGTTATTCACCAATGTTCGCGGGTCTGATGGGCCCACAACATTATTGGGTTTTTAAAACAATACGACCATAATTTATGTAAAAATACTTAATACTTAGATGTTGACTTATATCAATTACAAGAAAAATAGACAGCATACATGGTTCATATTTGCCATTTACCCCTGCTAGATCACATTTATCAATTAAAGCGCTATTCATTTTTGTAAAATAAAATGTAGTTAAAAAATCATTTATAATCAAGTTAAGGGTAGAATAAATCATGTTTATCTTGAACAAATATATATTAAACAAGGTTTTCATCTCTATTGATGGTTATTGCTTTGAACTGAACAAATTGGAAGGACACATTTTACATACAGTATTTTACGGGAATGATAAATGAGCCCCATTGAACACAAATTAAGGCCAGTCTACACACCACATGAGGGACAGAGTTTTACTGCGTGTGTTTGTTGCAAATGTATTTCTTGCACTTGATGCATGTGTACTGTGTCTTCCGGTCCTTCTTGGGTCCACACACATCGCATCACTTCTTCTTGTTGCTACCGGCTGTAATCTAGAATGATGAAAACACTTAGTTCAGGAATTTTTCTAACATCTCACTCACATATATAGTTACAGCAGACCAAGGCAGGTGAGTCAGACACACACACATGCAACATCACTCACACTTACTTCCAGTATTTGAGCACCAGCATCCTCCTCCTGAATCCTCCTCACGATGGCTGCAGAAGCTGGGGTCCTTGGGATATGTTGCCTCCTCTGGATTTGAGGTCTTACCAATACCATGCCCAGCTCCTCGAGAAAGAGCTGTCTCCTCTGGAGCATACCTCTGTTCCAATCTGGGTTTAACACCATCCAGATGACAAACGCGTTGTACTCCGAGATGTCCAATATGTTGAAAAATATCACAAGTGGCCAGCGTAGGATTCTTCTTTTGCAGCTGTAGCCAGTCACCAGCTTGTCTAAATTGTCCACCCCTCATTTTGTGGCATTATAATCCATTATGATTTCTGGTTTTTGATGTTCCTGGCCACAGATTCTCCCATCCCTATGCAGCGTACTCATGAGTACCACATATTTGTCTTTCTTCGTTACGTAGGACACTAGGGACGTGTCGGCGGTGAACACAAACTTAAGAGGAATTGATAGGCCTATTCCATGTATTCAACAGCTGAGGTGGGAGCTCTGGCTTGTTTTTTCGTACTGTTAATACCATCGTCAGCTTGCTCTTGAGGAGCTTCTGTCCCAGCTTGTGCGAAGTAAAAAAGTTATCGCGTGTGATGTTGTGGCCATGGAGGCCATGTCACGTCCAGGACAACCCGCATCCCTTGGATATTCTCAGGGGCTCCTCCATCTGGCTCCCCCATATACACTTGCAAGTTCCACACATATGATGAAGCAGCATCACAGGCAGCCCAGATCCTGATTCCATATTTTGCAAGTTTAGACGGTATGTACTGCCTGAAGGGGCAGCGGCCCCTAAATGGCATTAACAACTGTAACATTGGGCCCAGGGTTGTAAAACAGGGGAAGGCGGTCCAACCACTTGTCGCACACTGTCCTGATTGCAGCTAGCTTGTCTTTCTGCCGCCGAGCTGGTCTGGTGTCTCGGTTATCGAAGCAGATAATCCTGGAAATAATGTGGAAGTTTTCCAGAGACATTGTTGCACGGAAAAGTTATTTGCCAGTTTCGGCATCCCACAGGGATTCTGTGGATTCCCAATTGAATCTGAAAACACCAGCAAGGATAAGAACCCCAAAGTATGCATGTAAATTAGTTTGGTCCATCTCCTTCCATCTCTCTCCAAAACACACATTCCCTCCAATTGAGTGCAGTCTAGAATTATTTTCTGGATGGTGTCTGGGATGAACCGTTCAAAAGAAGACTTTATGTCCTGAACATGAGTAACTGCCATCCACGTCGGCCCTGGTTGCATCCTTATCACATTGGCAGCCAGGCGGGGAGGCCAATTCCTTGGGCAGGAAGACCATTCAATTCCACAATTTTTTTACATCCCCATTTCTTCTCCTGCAGGCTGCTGATGAGCTGGTTGCTGACGGGCTGGTCCTGGGGCTGGCTGCTGATGAGCTGGTTGCTGACGGGCTGGTCCTGGGGCTGGCTGCTGATGAGCTGGTTGCTGACGGGCTGGTCCTGGGGTTGACTGCTGATGAGCTGGTTGCTGACGGGCTGGTCCTGGGGCTGGCTGCTGATGAGCTGGTTGCTGACGGGCTGGTCCTGGGGTTGACTGCTGATGAGCTGGTTGCTGACGGGCTGGTCCTGGGGCTGGCTGCTGATGAGCTGGTTGCTGACGGGCTGGTCCTGGGGCTGGCTGCTGATGAGCTGGTTGCTGACGGGCTGGTCCTGGGGCTGGCTGCTGATGAGCTGGTTGCTGACGGGCTGGTCCTGGGGCTGGCTGCTGATGAGCTGGTTGCTGACGGGCTGGTCCTGGGGCTGGCTGCTAATGAGCTGGTTGCTGACGGGCTGGTCCTGGGGCTGGCTGCTGATGAGCTGGTTGCTGACGGGCTGGTCCTTGGGCTGGCTGCTGATGAGCTGGTTACTGACGGGCTGGCCCTGGGGCTGGCTGCTGATGAGCTGGTTACTGACGGGCTGGTCCTGGGGCTGGCTGCTGATGAGCTGGTTGCTGACGGGCTGGTCCTTGGGCTGGCTGCTGATGAGCTGGTTACTGACGGGCTGGCCCTGGGGCTGGCTGCTGATGAGCTGGTTACTGACGGGCTGGTGTGGTGGTTAATTTATTTACTATCAAATGAGGAGAGAGAAACGTATCACACAAGTCAGAGTTATACTTAAACTACATCTTTATTCACTTATTAAGAAGGGATCAGGTCAACACAACACACACAAAAAAGTGAATTGATTGAGTGCTCTACGATAATGATGGCTGGTTGACAAATCACCCCCAGATGATTTGTTGAGAGTCCCGAGACAAAAGTACAAAGGTCTTTTATAGCCAAGATACACCCCCTTCGACCTACATGATGAACAACAGATGTATAGAATGGGTCACAAGGTTAAGATTTGTATGAAAGATACTTATAATTCACAGCAGAGAGTATCTCATTATGTAGAGACCAGGGTCTGGCTCTGGAGTCGTCTCTCCCTGGTACCTTATAGAACAGAAACATTAACTCATGTTCTGGAATGCGGTATCCCCAAAGACATCGTATATCGCCTGTCAGTGTTATCTCCCAGAGGCCCATCCTCAGTAGAACACACACAGATGAGCATTCTAACAACCCCTTATTCTGTTGCATAAAACAACCATTTGATGCAATAAAAGTATCATAACAATCTTGTAGTTTCCACCATACTGGTCCTGGGGCTGGCTGAGGGTCAATCTCATCCTCTTCTTCCAACTCACTGTCGTGTCTCTGTCAATTCGGAGTCTGATGCTCATATTTGGAAAATTGTTAATCTTCCAAAGTGGAAGACGCTCCTTCCACACTAGCTTCCCTCTCTGCAAAAATGATTTCCAAAGCCTTATGAGCAGAGATGATTTTTGCCATATTAAATGATTGTGGTAAGGAGCCACACATGGGAAAATACAGACCTTTTTACAATGTATCGAAATAATGGATTGTAAAAACATTGTACAGATTCCCGCAAGTTATTGTGTAGTTTCACACACTACAAAGGGTAAAGAGTGTGTGAAAAGCGGGAGACAGGCAGGCAGACAGACAGGTTCTTGGTACTATGTTGAAACAACAGGGGAGGAGGAAGACAGAGTGAAGGCACACCTACACACACACACACACACACACACAATTTTCCACACTTTTATTGTGTTTTGGGGGGTCAACAGCTGGTTTGAAATCCAGCTATAACCTTCCTCTCAGCCTGGGCTGTCAGAGAGAAGAAACAAGTAAGCAGGAGGCAACAAAAACAGAAGAGGAAGTACAAAACTATGGAAGACGATGTGGGTTGGAATTTCACATTGATGGAATTTTGAGTAACTGTATGTCTCTGCAAGTTGCTTTAGATAAAAGCATCTGCTGAATGACATTTTTATCGACTACAGAGGGAGCTGGGTTTATATGCTAGGAGAGCTGTGTGTTAGCAGGATAGAGGAACGAATTGCACTGTTTTACAAACAGGAAACACCTCAGTTATCTGTACTTTCAGAAGGAGGTAGAGCTAAAAATATGGACTGCATGAATGATACATAATTGGGAAAATAAACATCTAGGCAAATTTCACAATGATTTCAGCTTAGAATAAATGGCAATAAATGTGCTTTATGAAGTGCTTAGTATAAGGTACAGCATTGTACTCTGTGCTTCCAATGAACACTGATTATACTCTAATAATACAAACAGAGTGAATTGCTTCCACATACAACATAGTATACGGTGGTACATACACATAGATATAGTGCTGCCCGTTCTAGGCACAGTGTATCAATATTACTTGACATGTTGTTGTTCTACCAGTAGTTTTACAGCGTACAGTTCTCTAACTGTACTTGGGATGGACGCAAATATATAAATGGCTTGAATGAATCTCTATATAAAATTGTCCATTGTATGAGTGAAATGGAAAGTCAGAGAGAGAGTCATGGGGATGGATGTCTTTGTCTTCAGGGTCATTTTGGACAGGCTGAGAACTCGATGTACTCTTCATTCTGAAACACAGAAGGAGAAAGAGTTCAAAGTTGAATCTGGAGCAGTGCTGTTCAATACAAAGACCAGCTGCGATAACGTCAAAGGAATGCTGGTTTTGCAATCTCTGCTACTAATCCACATACTGCATACAGGAAATGTTTGCAGGCACCAGGCTGTCATCACACCAGACATCACAGACATTTACAAAAGCCAGGCAGACTACCACAGCATGGTTTTGTGTCACAGTCTAATCGAACTCACCCAGGCAGCCATTTTGCAAAAACACCTGTTCAAGCCAGGCTACAATGAGTGATACTCATGTAGATCACACAGCGATGCAACACATCACCATATATTGAAATGAGAGACACAGGTGAGTCACAGCACAGAGTGAGGCATGACCACCAAGCAGAGGAGAATCCAAAGCACTAGCTGTGGCTATTCCAGTGTTACCTCAGCATTAGCTCATAATCAACATGGGGAAAACACAAAATCACCTCATAATTTTCATCAAACAGAGGCTCTAAGTAAGCAAAAAAACACATAATTGGAACACATGGTGAAGTTTAATGAAACTACGTCCCTATTCTGTAGCCTACATGGTTTTACTTTAAATATAGCCCATATTGAATCTAATATACGGAGCCATCGGAAAGTGCTCAGACCCCTTGACGTTTTCCACATTTTGTTAGGTTACAGCCTTACTCCTCATCAATCTATACGCAATACCCCATAACAACAAAGCAAAAAACGTTTGAAATGCTTGCTAAAATATACAAAAATGAAAAAATGAAATATCACATTTACATAAGTATTCAGACCCTTTACTCAGTACTTTGTTGAAGCACCTTTGACAGCAATTACAGCCTTGAATCTTCTTGGGTATGACGCTACAAGCTTGGCACACCTGTATTTGGGGAGTTTCTCTCATTATTCTCTGCAGGTCCTCTTAAGCTCTGTCAGGTTGGATGGGGAGCGTCACTGCACAGCTATTTTCAGGTCTCTCCAGAGATGTTTCATGGTGTTCAAGTCTGGTCTTTGGCTGGGCCACTCAAGGACATTCAGAGACTTGTCCCGATGCCACTCCTGCGTTGTCTTGGCTGTGTGCTTAGGGTCATTGTCCTGTTGGAACGTGAACCCCTCACCCCAGTCTGAGGTCCTGAGCGTTCTGGAGCAGGTTTTCATCAAGGATCTCTCTGTACTTTGCTCCGTTCAGCTTTGCCTTGTTCCTGAATAGTCTCCCAGTCCCTGAAAAACATGCTGCCACCACCATGCTTCACTGTAGGGATGGTGTCAGATTTCAACCTGACAGAGCCTGAGAGGATCTGCAGAGAATAATGGGAAACTCCCGAAATACAGGTGTGCCAAGCTTGAAGCTTCATACCCAAGAAGACGCGAGGCTGTAATCGCTGCCAAAGGTGCTTCAACAACGTACTTAGTAAAGGGTCTGAATACTTATGTAAATGTCATATTTCCGTTTTTAAAACTGTTTTTGCTTTGTCATGTTAGGGTCATGTCATTTTAAGGTATTGTGTGTAAAAAATATATGTTTTTAATCAATTTTAGAATAAGGCTGTAACGTAACAAAATGTGGGAAACATCAAGAGGTCTGAATACTTTCTGAATGCACTATCCATGTTACATAACTAGTCTGGTTTACCTTTACCTAACATCCTTTACTATCCATGTTACATAACTAGTCTGGTTTACCTTTACCATACACATCCTTTACTATCCATGTTACATAACTGTTCTGGCATAACCTCATGAAAAACTACTATAGTATAAACATTATAGTATTCACTGTAGTGTTTTTGCAGGCTAAAGTCAGCAAAAACACTAGTATTTACAGTTCAATATAGAATAAATACTAGTAAAAAAATGTATTTTTGCGGACTGTAGTATACTGTAGTATTTGCTGTAGTGTTTAGGCAGACTATAGTATTTACTGTAGTGTTCTGCAGACTTGCAGACATTACTATTATAGTGTTTTTATTTTATCATCTTAAACATTGAAGTGTGGGCTTTCTCCTTGAGAAAACCTACTAGAGAAATTATAAAAAAATAACATTTTCATTAACCTGTAAGTAAGTAGGACTGGGATCTGAACAGATAGAAAGAGCAGAATTTCTGAACCGTTAACCCTAAACCCACTCCAATTCACATACCGCCCTAACAGATGACACAATCTCAATTGCACTTCACACTACCCTCTCCCACCTGGACAAGAGGGGATATAACTATGTGAGAATGCTATTCATAGACTACAGCTCAGCGTTCAACACCATAGTCCCCTTCAAGTTCATCACAAAGCTAGGGACCTTGCTGTCTCTGCCTGGCCGGTTCCCCTCTCTCCACTGGGATTCTCTGCCTCTGACCCTATTACAGGGGCTGAGTCACTGGCTTACTGGTGCTCTTCCATGCTGTCCCTAGGAGGGGTGCGTCACTTGAGTGGGTTAAGTCACTGATGTGATCTTCCTGTCCGGGTTGGCGCCCCCTCGGGTTTGTGCCGTGGGGGAGATCTTCATGGGCTATACTCAGCCTTGTCTCAGGATAGTAAGTTGGTGGTTTGCGGATATCCCTCTAGTGGTGTGGGGGCTGTGCTTTGGCAAAGTGGGGGGGGGGGGGGGGGATTGTATACTGCCTGATCGGTCCTGTCCGGGGGCATCATTGGACGTGGCCACAGTGTCTCCCGATCGCTCCTGTCTAAGCCTCCAGTATCTATGCAGCAATAGTTTGTGTCGGGGGGTAGTGTCAGTCTTTTATCTGGTGTAATTCTCTTGTCTTAGCCAGTGTCCTGTGTGAATTTAAGTATACTCCCTCTAATTCTCTCTCTCTCCCTCTCCCTCCTCTCCCAGAGTACCTGAGCCCTGGAACATTGCCTCAGGACTACCTGGCCTGATGACTCCTTGCTGTCCCCAGTCCATCTGGTCGTACTGCTGAACCAGTTTCAACTGTTCTGCCTGCGGCTATGGAACCCTGACCTGTTCACCAGACATGCTACCTTGTCCCAGACCTGCTGTTTTTGACTCTCTCACTCTACCGTACCTGCGTCTCAAACCCTGAATGCTCGGTTATGAAAGCCAACTGACATTTACTCCTGGGGTGCTGACCTGTTGCACCCTCTACAACCACTGTGATTATTATTATTTGACCCTGCTGGTCATCTATGAACGTTTGAACATCTTGGCCAATAACTGTTATAATCTCCACCCGGCACAGCCAGAAGAGGACTGGCCACCCCTAAGAGCCTGGTGCCTCTAGGTTTCTTCCTAGGTTCCTTCCTTTCTAGGGAGTTTTTCCCAGCCAGAGTGCTTCTACACCTGCATTGCTTGCTGTTTGGGGTTTTAGGCTGTGTTTCTGTACAGCACTTTGTGACATCTGCTGATGTAAAAAGGGCTTTATAAATACATTTGATTGATTTGATTGACTGAACCCCTCCTTCTGTAACTGGATCCTGGCCTGCCCCAGGTGGTAGGCAAATACACCTCCGCCACACTGACCCTCAACACGGGGGCCCCTCAGGGGTGTGTGATTAGTGCGTGGCTATGCATGACTCCAACATCATCATCAAGTTTGCTGACAACATGACGGTGGTAGGTGCGGCCCAAGGTGCGGACTCCCAGCCACACACCTAAACCCATAGGGGAGGGTCCGGGTGGGCGTCTGTCCACGGTGGCGGCTCCGGCGCGGGACGTGGACCCCACTCCAACAAAGTCTCAGTCCGCCTGCATCGCGTCCTTAGATTGGCGACCCTCGCCGCCGACCTTGGCCTAGTAACCCTTACCAAGGGCCCCACTGGACTGAGGGGCAGCTCGGGACTGAGGTAGTTCGGGACTGAGGGGTAGCTCGGGACTGAGGAGTAGCTCGGGACTGAGGGGTAGCTCGGGACTGAGGGGTAGCTCGGGACTGAGGGGTAGCTCGGGACTGAGAGAAAGCTCGGGACTGAGAGGAAGCTCAGTACTGAGAGGAAGCTCAGTACTGAGAGGAAGCTCAGGTAGGTTGATGGCTCTGCCAGATCCTGGCTGGCTGGTGGTTCTGGCAGATCCTGGCTGACTGGCGGTTCCGGCTGCTCCATGCAGACTGGCGGCTCCGGCTGCTCCATGCAGACTGGCGGCTCTGGCTGCTCCATGCAGACTGCCGGCTCTGGCTGCTCCATGCAGACTGGCGGCTCTGGCTGCTCCATGCAGACTGGCGGCTCTGGCTGCTCCATGCAGACTGGCGGCTCTGGCTGCTCCATGCAGACTGGCGGCTCTGGCTGCTCCATGCAGACTGGCGGCTCTGGCTGCTCCATGCAGACTGGCGGCTCTGGCTGCTCCATGCAGACTGGCGGTTCTGGCTGCTCCTTGCAGACTGGCAGCTCTGGCGGCTCCTTGCAGACTGGCAGCTCCTTGCAGACTGGCAGGTCCTTGCAGACTGGCAGCTCTGGCTGCTCCTTGCAGACTGGCAGCTCTGGCTGCTCCTTGCAGACTGGCAGCTCTGGCTGCTCCTTGCAGACTGGCAGCTCTGGCTGCTCCTTGCAGACTGGCAGCTCTGGCAGCGCTGAAAAGGCGGGAGACTCCGGCAGCGCTGTAGAGGAGGAAGGCTCTGGCAGCACTAGACAGGCGGGAGACTCCGGCAGCGCTGGAGAGGAGGAAGGCTCTGGCAGCGCTGGACAGGCGAAGCGCACTGTAGGCCTGGTGCGTGGTGCTGGCACTGGTGGTACTGGGCCGAGGACACGCACAGGAAGCCTGGTGCGGGGAGCTGCCACCGGAGGGCTGGTGCGTGGAGGTGGTACTGGATAGACCGGACCGTGCAGGCGCACTGGAGCTCTTGAGCACCGAGCCTGCCCAACCTTACCTGGTTGAATGCTCCCGGTCGCCCTGCCAGTGCGGCGAGGTGGAATAGCCCGCACTGGGCTATGCAGGCGAACCGGGGACACCGTGCGCAAGGCTGGTGCCATGTAAGCCGGCCCAAGGAGACGCACTGGAGACCAGATGCGTAGAGCCGGCTTCATGACACTTGGCTCGATGCTTACTCTAGCCCGGCCGATACGAGGAGCTGGTAAGTACTGCACCGGGCTATGCACCCGCACTGGGGACACCGTGCGCTCCACAGCATAACACGGTGCCTGCCCGGTCTCTCTAGCCCCCCGGTAAGCACAGGAAGTTGGCGCAGGTCTCCTACCTGGCGTCGCCATACTCCCTGTGTGACCCCCCCAAGACATTTTTGGGGCTGACTCTCGGGCTTCCATCCGTGTCGCCGTGCTGCCTCCTCATACCAGCGCCTCTCCACTTTCGCCGCCTCCAGCTCTTCTTTGGGGCGGCGATATTCTCCAGGCTGAGCCCAGGGTCCTTTACCATCCAATATCTCCTCCCATGTCCAGAAATCTGGATTTCGCTGCTCCTGCTGCCTGTCACCACGCCGCTTGGTCCTTTTGTGGTGGGTGATTCTGTTGCGGTTTTCTTCCGTCGAAGGAGAGGCGGACCAAAATGCAGCGTGGTTATTTCGATTCATGTTTAATAAAAGATAAACACGAACAATACAAAACAAGAAACGTAACATGAAAACCTAAACAGCCTATTCTGGTGCAAACTAACACAGAGACAGGAACAATCACCCACGAAACACTCAAAGAATATGGCTGCCAAAATATGGTTCCCAATCAGAGACAACGATAAACACCTGCCTCTGATTGAGAACCACTCCAGGCAGCCATAGACTATTCTAGACAACCCCACTAACCACTATCCCATAACCTACAACAAACCACTAGACAAAACACACCACATAAAATAACCCATGTCACACCCTGGCCTGATCAAAAGAATAAAGAAAACACAAAATACTAAGACCAGGGCGTGACAGAGAAACAGTTTTCAAGTACAGATACTATATATAGTGTACTACAATCAAGGAAAAGATGACACGTGCAAAGCAGAATCAAGCTCACAGTGCGAGTCAGAGATCAGTTGAAACTGAAACGATTAGGGGGAACACTAGTGATCCATCATTGTTTGAGCTATGCTTTATTATGACTGCAACGTGCATTAGTCATTTTTCTAGCAAGTTCTCATAGTCTCTGTTGACAGTGACAAGTTGTGGCACTGTGACTGGGTGCTAAACGAGTAGGGACAAGTTCCGGATGCCCCCACAGTTAACCACCCACACATGGAGCCTGAGCAGAACGTCTCAGCAGCTCCAAGGATGCACTACACAATGGTGGAGACAAAAGGCACAGCTCCATGGCCAGAACCAGGGACTTTCATGGAATTTAAACTTAGAACATCCATCAAATGTTTAAAAGGTTAAATGCACACACTACGGTATGTGTCGGTCATGCACGCTTAAATCTACTTTGAGATTGAGACAGTGGCAAGCCAAGGCTAATGTATTTCAGTCCTTTTCCTAGAGACAAGGGACCGTTTCTGTCATCCATGAAGCTGTGGACAGGCAGGTAAGACTGGTTCAAGACACTACCCTTCGCTGTACTGTGTTTCAATCCTTATATGGTCATCGGGAAGGAACAATAGTTGGCTTTTGAAATGTGGTTTAAACTTAGGAGGAAATGGCATAAAGCCTAAAAACGAAAACAATCTGTCTGAAATAAAATGGATATTTATTTCAAGTAACTCTTACAAAATGGAACATATTGCATTATCACAAAGAGCTGTAACAAAACAGAGATTTTGACAGTGTAAGAGAGACAGAATGGGATATGGCTATTTCCCCAACCAAGCGTCGGAGGTTAATTATGCTACCAGGTCCCACTCAGCAACCCTCAAGGTCCCACTCAAGACAACATGGGCTTGTCTGTGCCTGCCCTGCCAACGGTTTACATCCACCTCTCTCAATGCTAGTTCACACACACGCACACACACACACACACACACACACATTTCTCCTTGAGGCACCCACAGCGTGATACTAAACACTGCAGCCTGGAATGTCTTACATTCCCCAAATAAATGATATGAGCACACAGCAATGTCAATGAATGATTAAAAACACATGAAAATAATAACAATTTGGGGTAAAAAAATGAATACTGGAGGTATTAGAAGATTACAATTAGCCCAATTGGCAGCTAATTATTGTGGTGGCCTTTAAACTCCATTAGGACTCTTCCTCTGGTTTCAACCCCCATCTGAGAGCCCCAGTAGCAGTCATTCCCTCCTGGACATGATAGTCATTTAGCAGGCCCAGACTCCCTGCCTCAGACACTGTAATGAGCTGCCGTCTAACTGCCTGCTGTTTGTACACCATTCGCTCTAAAGACTGCCATGGAAATATAAGGAGGTTGTTAATGGCCAACGGGGGATTTCAAATGTCCCACTTAATTCTGTGTGAATGATATCATTACTGTGTGATGCACACACCACTCCCTGGGCAGATAGAAGAAGTCATTTAGAATTGGCTACTGGGGGCTTGAATCATAAGGGATGGGTGAACATCTATTGTAGAGGCAAAGCTGTTAAGGACATATCATACTCCCCCCCCCCCCCCCCCCCCCCCCCCCCCCACACACACACACACACACACACACACACACAAAGAAATGTAAAGCTATTGTCTTGGCCCACATGTTAGCTTATTTCTACCTGAAATGCATAGTGTTGCGCAGGGGTGTGCGATCTTTGGCATGGACGGTGGCTCCCTGGTCCTGTAGATACTGCCCCACTTTGAGGTGGCCCTCACTGGCAGCGATGTGCAGAGGGGTGCGTCCATCATAGTCCCCCAGACTCAGGTTACTGCCCTGATGACAAGAAACGCATCACATACTGTAGATTACGTTGTGATGGCACCACGGTGTATATAAAACAGTGTATTGAGGTATCAAACCCATGTAGTGTACGTTGTGCTACACATGTACCTGGAGCATACCTTTCTGAATGGTGACAGTGGCTGTGTCTGAATACCTGTAATTGTGTTCTAAATAGTAGGCCTTTTGGGTATGCAAAAATAGAATGGTTGATAGTATGTGAAATTTCACATTTGAGAATGCTTAAATGCCAAGACATACTAATTTTGGCTTTTCGTCCAGTAGAATTGAGGAAGATAATCGTCTTTCCAGACCCACGTGTGTTTGACAGCAAGCAGCTGCTAATCATATAAGTGGGTTCGCTGTTCCAAAAGGAACGAATGGCGGAAATCAACGTAATTGCACATTAGATGACGCATTCTAAGTATGAATGAGCATAGTGTGTTGATATTTGTTGTTTACTGCATTCGTTTTCACTAAACAGTTTTACTAAATAGTATGCAGTACGATTAGTACACAGCATGTCGTTTTAGTAAGTAGTAGGGAAGACAGATTTCTGACACAGCCAGTTTCATCTTGAATTGATAGACATTTTTAAAAGAGTAGCCAACCCATTCCTCTATTCATACTGAAATATAACCCCAATAAAACAAGCTCCAAAGACCAAAATAAGTGGGTTATTTCAAATGAAATTGACTGGAAACACTAGGCAATCATCCTCATGTCTAAAGTTAACTGCAAAGGAGACCGTATCAAAATCAATCTTTACAACTAACACATTATGACTACTGAGGTTCCAGTCGGCTATCTCATGAAACTCAGCAGGAATCTTTGGTACGCACTGCACTGACAGGTTCAACCAGATGTACCGTGGGACTAAGGGAGTAATAAAATCACACACATTTGACAGTGCATTGTCTGTGTTATCAGTCTGGGAACATGCGTGTCCAAGAACACTAACAACATATGGACTGAACTCTCCCCTCCTTATAAAATATGAGCTTGTTGCAGTGATTATTTTTACTAACAGACTTTGGGGTGGCAGGGTAGCCTAGTGGTTAGAGCGTTGGACTGGTAACTGAAAGGTTGCAAGTTTGAATCCCCGAGCTGACAAAGTACAAATCTGTTCTGCCACTGAACAGGCAGTTAACCCACTGTTCCTAGGCCGTCATTGAAAATAAGAATTTGTTCTTAACTGACTTGCCTAGTAAAATAAAATTGTGATAACTGTTCCTCACCATCTCCTTTAAGGCATCTAAGGCCCCCACGTCTCCAATCTTAGAAGCAGCACAAGCTAAGGTGGGGGGTCAGGGCATCCCTTATGGTTTCTATAGAGAAACAGTAAATGAATGTTTTATGTAATGTGTTATGAGTGATGTAAAAAATACACTATAAAGTTGGATTCAACACATTTTTTTCAAAACTACTTTAGACTACTTGTGACATTGTTCCCCTCGCGCTGGGCAGTGCAACGACTAGAAAAAGTTGTTTTTTGTACTACAATGGGAACTCTGTCCTCTCAGATAAGCCAGAGCCTGATAAAAACCTGTTAGGTGGAAGGTAACCCTGCAGTCTCAGTGGTGGTGACAGTGTGACGTGGCCTCACCTTCTTACTATTAATGCTCAGGGACTTGGAGATGACCTGAATGAAGCGACTGTCGCTCAGAATGAGCTTGGTCCCCTGCAGGTCACCGATCATCTCCCCCCGCAGGTTCTGACTCAGCATCTGGACACATAACACACAGACAGCACAACACAGACACAGTCAGGGCAACACAGACAGCACAACACACAGACACAGTCAGGGCAACACAGACAGCACAAAACACAGACACAGTCAGGGCAACACAGACAGCACAACACACAGATACAGTCAAGCATGATCAAAGATGTCATCAGCTTGTCACTTCTATGATCCTTTTATCGCCATTTGAATCAACTCTGATATCTACTTCTCTTTACACTCTAATGTGATATTTGTTTCATACATAGGACTCAGACATGTCACTAGGGTTGGGCTTCAGAATTCTTTCTACAAAGGGCCAACATTGTGTAGGGATTGAAGGACTGTGCATTTAGACTATGAATCCTAATGTCCTCCTGGCCTCTATGTTTAGCTCCTTCCTGGCCAGCATGTAGGACAGCTTGCAGAGTGCAGCCTCAGAAGTCATGTCACTGCCTGCCACCAGCCCTGCATCACTCAGGACCTGAGTAGACCAGGAAGAAATGTTAAGGACACACATCCATCCACATCATACTCTACCATTAAACATACATTGTCTTCTTGTCTACCATTCTGGTGGCATATGATGTGATGACAGAACCCCTCAGACACTGGGTGCAGTTAACAATGATCACACCGCTCTCTGTGGTATTCCGGAAATCCTTCAGCAGGTCAGCTTGGTCTCCAGGACGACGCCCTCCATGGGTGACTGCAGGAAGGACTTCACCTGTAGAGAAAGAGAGAGCGAGAAGATAGGCCATTTTAGTCTGGCTGGTAGGAAAAGAGGGAGAGAAGTGTACAGCGCAAGCTAGGATAGGGTTTAACAATAGGCCCAGACTTTACCAGCCCCCCTGCCTCCCCCCAGTCCATCTGGTGCCCATGCCACCCAGGCTGTCTCTCAGTCTCAGGGTGATTCACTGGCTCTAGGAAAGCTATTTACCACACCAGCCCTGGCATCTGGAGAGGAGATGGCTCAAATGGCCAGGCATGGGGAACCATTAACATCGAGGTGCTAAGAGACAGCGTTATTTCACCTGGCAACCCTTGGACTTTAGACCTAACTTGTGCAGGCAGGGAAATATAGCAAGAGCTGGGCATAGCCCCAAATCCTCCATTGGATTCGGATCAAGCCTCTAGCTAGCCAAAAATGTGTGCAACACAGATTCCTAAATAACCCCCATGATGGCAAAGACCGTGGAAGGCAGAGGAGAGCCTGATGCATAATCAAAAAAGAAGCAAGTGATTCAAATAGATAAAAAAGCAACATGGCAGAGGGACCAGATTAAGACAGTAAAGTCATCCTCCCCCCAGTCTGTAGATAGGGAGGTGTATCTAAGTGTTTAAATGTCGGTGCCAAGACCCTCGTCTTTAGTGGGTAATTGGACATGCCCCATAACCCTGTCTCATTTTGTCACTGGGCTTAGTGCTGCTGGCAACCCCAGAGCAGATCCTGGCTGTATGCAGACCACTTGGAACACCCATATGATGGTGGCTTGTCAGAAAACACAGTAGGACCTTCATGAGAGGATTCACCACAACACAGCTGCAATGAAGACTTTTAGATGAAGGTGGCTCCAAATGGGGATATCCTGATTTAGTCTTTCTACAACAGGATATTACTATACTGAACAAGAATATAAACGCAACATGTAAAGTGGTCCAATGTTTCATGAACTGAAATTAAAGATCCCAGACATTTTCAATACGCACAAAAAGCTTATTTCTCACAAATTTCCGGAACATATTTGTTTACATCCCTGTTCTCCTTTGCTAAGATAATCCATGCACCATACAGGTGTGGCTTATCAAGAAGCTGATTAAACAGCATGGCTATTACAGAGATGCACCTTGTGCTGGGGTCATTAAAAGGCCACTCTAAAATGTGCAGTTTTGTCACACAACACAATGTCACAGATGTCTCAAGTTGAGGGAGAGTGCAATTGTCATGCTGACTGCAGGAATGTCCACCAGAGCTGTTGCCAGAGAATGTAATGTTCCTTTCTCTACCATAAGCCACCACCAACGTCATTTTAGAGAATTTGGCAGTACGTCCAACCATCCTCACAACCAAGTGTAACCACGCCAGGCCAGGACCTCCACATTCAGCTTCTTCACCATCTTCATCATCTGAGACCAGTCATCCGGACAGCTAATGAAACTGTGAAGTATTTCTATCTGTAATAATGCCCTTTTGTGGGGAAAACACATTTGATTGGCTGGGTCTGTCTCCCGAGTGGGTGGGCCTATGCCTTCCCAGGCCCACCCACGGCTGTGCCCCTGCCCAGTCATGTGAAATCCATAGATTAGGGCGGAGTGAATTTATTTCAACTGACTGATTTCCTTATATGAACTGTAACTCAGTAAAATCTTTGAAATTGTTGCATGTTGCATTTATATTTCTGTTCAGTATATATTACTTTGAGTATTACAGTATATCAGAAGTAGGAAAGACAGTTGTGGTTTAATGATGTGGTTAAATGGGAAACAGGCACAGGGCAGAGCCACTATCCACCCCTTTTCACCTCCACCCCATCCCCACCCTGGGAAGCCTCTTACGGTCACTGCAGTGATGCCTGGGAAGAGCCGCAGCAGACCCACGTTACGGTTCATCTGAGTGCTCACTTTGAACCGTGCGGTCGTGTTCGCCCTCAATACCGTGTCCCAGTTAACTTAAATAAGAATGATGTTCATGGGAGGACACCACGGAAGAAGCCACCGCTGTCCAAAAAAACATTACTGCACGTCTGAAGTTCGCAAAAGAGCACCTGGATGTTCCACAGCGCTTCTGGCAAAATATTCTGTGGACAGAATAAACTAAAGTTGAGTTGTTTGGAAGGAACACACAATACTATGTGTGGAGAAAAAAAGGTACAGCACACCAACAGTATGGTGGAAGTATGGTGGAGGGAGCATCATGGTTTGGGGCTGCTTTGCTGCCTCAGGGCCTGGGCAGCTTGCTGTCATCGACGGAAAAATGTATTCCCAAGTTAATCAATACATTTTTCAGGAGAATGTAAGGCTATCTGTCTGCCAATTGAAGCTCAACAGAAGTTGGGTGATGCAACAGGACAACGAAGTAAATCCAAACACAGAAGTAAATCAACAACAGGATGGCTTCAACAGAAGAAAACAGAAGAAAATACGCCTTCTGGAGTGGCCCATTCCTAACCTCAACCCGATTTAAAAAGCTGTGGCATGACCTAGAGAGCAGTTCAAGCCAGGCATCCTAAGAATATTGCTGAACTGAAACAGTTTTGTAATGATGAATGGTCCAAAATTCCTCCTGACCGTTGTGCAGGTCTGATCCGCGACTACAGAAAATATTTGGTTGAGGTTATTGCTTCCAAAGGAGGGTCCACCAGTTATTAAATCCAAGGGTTAAAATACTTTTTCCCACCCTGCACTGTGAATGTTTACACTGTGTGTTCAATAAAGACATGAAACCGTATAATTGTTTGTGTGTTATTAGTTTAAGCAGACTGTGTTTGTCTATTGTTGTGACTTAGATGAAGATCAGATCAAATTTTATGACCAATTTATGCCGAAATCCAGGTAATTCCAAAGGGTTCACATACTTTTTCTTGCCACTATATATATGCCCTTCAACAGACACAACGCTAAAGTAAATTAACGCTTGGCTATTTTGTGCTATTGATTTAAAACTATTTTGGGATAGGGGGCAGTATTTTCACTTTTGGATGAATAGCGTGCCCAGAGTGAACTGCCTCCTACTCTGTCCCAGGTGCTAATATATGCATATTATTATTAGTATTTGATAGAAAACACTCTTAAGTTTCTAAAACTGTTTGAATGATGTCTTTGAGTATAACAGAACTCATATGGCAGGCAAAAACCTGAGAAAAATCCAACCAGGAAGTGGAACATCTGAGGTTTGTAGTTTTTCAAAGCTTAGCCTACCGAATACACATTGAGATATGGATAAAGTTGCATTTCCTACGGCTTCCACTAGATGTCAACCGTCTTTAGAAACTTGAATGAGGATTCTACTATAAAGGACTACTCTGGCAGAGTGCCTCGGTCTCATGACGCGCGCTCCCGACAGAGTTACCTCTCGTTCCAGTGCAATTCTCCAGTTGGAACATTATTGATGTTTTATGTTAAAAATATCCTAACGATTGATTCCATACATCGTTTGACATGTTTCTAAAGGACTGTAACGGAACTATTCAAGTTTTTGTCTGGACGAAGTGCCTGCGCCTCATGAAGATGGATTACTGGGCTGAACACGCTAACAACTATTTGGCTATTTGGACATAAATGATGGACTTTACAGAACTTTATGGAACAAATCAGTCATTTATTGTCGAACTGGGATTCCTGGGAGTGCCTTCTGATGAAGATCATCAAAGGTAAGTGAATATTTATGGTGTTATTTTTAACTTCTGTTGACTCCAAAATGGCAGATATTCCTCTGGCTGTTTTGGGTTCTCAGCTCCGTTCTCAGATTATGCTTTTTCCGTAAAGTTTTTTTAAATCTGACACAGCGGTTGCATTAAGGAGAAGTCTATCTTTAATTTTGTGAAAAACACTTGTATCTTTTATCAATGTTTATTATGAGTATCTCTGCAAAATCACCGGATGTTTTGGAATCAAAACATTACTGCACGTAAGGCGCCAATGTAAACTGAGATTTTTGGATATAAATATGCACATTATCGAACAAAACATACATGTATTGTGTAACATGATGTCCTATGAGTGTCATCTGATGAAGATCAGATGGAAAAATGGCTGTGTTGTTTTGACTTGGCTATGACCTAACATAATCATATGTCGTGCTTTTGCTGTAAAGCATTTTTGAAATCGGACACGATGGGTAGATTAACAAGATGTTTATCTTTCATTTGCAGTATTGGTCTTGTTAATGTGTGAAAGTTACATATTTCTAAAAAATATTTTGGAATTTCGCGCGCTGCCTTTTCAGCAGAATGTTGTCGAGGGGTTCCGCTAGCGGAACGCCTGCCCTAGAAAGGTTTTAACAGAGCATATGACAGAGCCATTGATAAAACACAATTACAACTACATTTTCCTCATATCTTCATTTAAAATGTATCAATCCGTCTTTATTGATAGCAGCATATTCTCTAGATACAGCATCCGTTAAAGGCCCCAGAGAGTGTGTACGTTTGTTATTCCGCGACTCTTAAAGACAAACACCCTTTGACACAACTCTGAAGTCTCGTCTGGCAGTTTCAGGTCAGGTCCTGTATTGCGACACTCGCACATTCTCATGCTTTACTGAACAGTCTTGTTAGACAAGAGGTTTAAGGCTTTTGTTGCCTATTGTCTGACAACATAGCTCATTCTCACACCTTTATCAATCAGGTACAACATAGTCTCTACTATCTCAGTGGATTTGATTTATGTTGAAATTCGAAATAAGTTATATCACAAAAGCTCAAATCCACAGCAGCTTAAAAAGCTAGACAGACACACTTCAGCAAGATGAAAAATAATTTCAGTACAAAAGATATGCAATGGGGAATTAGTCTGATATAAGTAATAGCAACTGGGAATTGAAGATTTCATTCATCAACACTTGATGATTGTGTGGCGCAGCGGTCTAAGGCACTTTGTTCTTAATTGACTTTCCTAGTTAAATAAAGGTTAAAATAAAATAAATGATTCAAGTTCACATTCAAAAACAGGTGACTTGTAGGCAACTGAGCTGCCAAGAAGCCTCCCTCCACTTGTCACGACTTCCATCAAAGGTGGCTCCTCTCCCTGTTCGGGTGGTGCTCGGCGGTCGTCGTCGCCGGCCTACTAGCTGACACCGATCCATTTTTCCTTTTCGTCTGTCTGTATTGTTTACACCTGTGTCCTATTAGTTGATTTCGGGGGGTTTATTTACCATCGCTGCCTGCTAGTCTTTGTGAGGAATTGTTTGCTGTGGTATCTTTGTTAGGGGTGCGTGTCTGCACCACAGGGTTTTCTTTTACACGGCAGATTGTACCGTTTGGTATATGTTTAGGAGTAGAGGTTTCTCCTCCGTGTGTAACGTTTATTTCTCTGTGGGTGGCGACCTCGTTTGGGCATATTCTCCCCCATGTTGTTGCTGAGTTGGGACGTCTTAAATAAACGATTGTGCCACTGGGGCTTCCTTGTTCTCCTGCTCCTGATTCCTGCACCTCCCTCCTTTAAGGAGGCTCCTAACACCACTCTTCACCTCAGGAATTGAAAACTGACCGGCGATCAGCAGTGTCTCCAAGAGGTTGTTTCTTCCATCGTTTCTCGTCTCATAGATCGGCACCTGCAAGAGGTCATATAAACAACATATCTCGCTTCTGTTATCTTATCTTCATCAGGCAGTTCAGCCATAAGGATGGCAGGGGTATCTGGGAGCCGGTGAGGATGGCAGGCTTCGCCAGGTGCTCACACATGACGTACAGAGCAGATGCTGTGTAGGCCATGGTGTCCGTGCCATGGAGGATGACAAAACCGTCATATTTCTCATAGTGTTTCTGGAACCAAGAGACAATAAAGAGAACAGGATCAGACTTGAAGTTCCAAGGTCAAAATGTGTAGTCTACATCTTGCCACGTGCTTTTTGAAACGACTACTGTATTTATTACAAAAGCAACAGTACAGTACCACAAACAGCATGGTTAAATAAAAAATTGTGATAACTGACTTTTACTTCAGAGAATGATTTGAGACTGTTGTATTATTGTAATACATTATGTAATACATAATGCATCTGCTTATGCATATGGTTAAAGTCAGCAGGGTTATGGTTAGTGTTCGAGTGAGAAATGACAACACCAAGTACCTCAATGTCCTTCCCAATTGTAGCCCAGTCATCTATGGTCATATTGCAAGAGTCCAGCAAAGGGCTGTACTCTAAAAAAAAGTGTACACTATCCTCTTATTCAGTTGACAGCCTGTGAAAAGACACACGTTTACTTTGAGTCACAATCATCCAATAATAAACAAATCACAGAAAACACCCTGAAAGAAACGCAGCGCATTTACAACCGAGCAGACTGTTTACACGGATACACGTAAACAATCAAGGTTAAGCAAATGAGGCGATCACGTTTTTAAAAATGGAAATCACTTTAGGGGGTCTTTGTCTTGGATGTTTTATTTACTTTACAAAGGCAGTGAGACTTGGTTCTGATTACATTAGAGAGGAACGAGGTTAAAGAAAGGAAAAGACTGAGACAAGCCTAGTCTACTTTATGAAGACAAAGTCTATTTGTCCTTCTGTTTCAGCAGCAGGGTGCCCAAACCAGTTCCAAAGCGTGAGGTGTGAATTATGGACGTGTGGTGGAGGGGGCATGGATTAGCTCATTTTAGAGGGGAAGGGGGAGACGCCCTGGGAAGTTTTGTTGTTTCTTCTGCTCAGTATGACACTGTATGGGGAGTTACTAATTTGAGGATGTTCTGAGGGGTGGTTGTTAGATGTGTGGAGGGGGGATGACTACTTAGATCTCTGCGACGCTTTAAAAAAGGGATGGGTTCATGTCTTAGCGAGACCCCATGTTCTAATTATAGGGTCAGTTGCTCCTGGCCTCCCATGCATATTAATGACTCCTCTAACCATGTTGTCCTAGCACCCTAATAAGATAGTGTGCCTCTGCTAAGCAGCTGTGAAAAGATTTTCAATTTAATCTCCCTTTTCAAGACATGGGACGGGACACGGCCACCCCCCCACATTACCATAAGACAGCTAGAAACACGGATGGGGGGGTGCACATCATCCCCTAGTTGGGGGTTCAATAGAACAGCAGGGGAATAGCAAGTTCACCCCTCAGCACCTAACCAGGGGCCTAAAGACACCACCCTAATTAGCCCTGGCTACACACACAATCCTCAAACATATGTTGTTGATAATCTTAAAGCGATAGCGCCTCTGGAAACAATATTAAAATCACCAATTATTCATTTATCTCCTGGTGTAGCCAACAGTGTGGTAGGGAAACAGGTATTAGCATACCGAGGGTAGGTTGCTGCCCCGTGGCCTAATCTGCTGATGAGGAGCAGAGTATTGGGAAGGGAGAGGAGCAAACAGGAGTTTGAGGTAAAGGCTTCCCACAGAGAATTTCACTACCACTTTTCACTCGCAGCTTTTCAATAAATCAATAAACCAATTGCCTACTGCACACACTTCAAAATTCAAGTAATGTTAGGATATAATGATATCAGCTTTGCCAATTTCATTTCAAGTCCACTGCACATGCTCACTGCAAAGTGCAAACTAAGTATTTCAGGCATTAGGGACATTTATTAGCAATGTTTAGTGACAGCTAGTTTGTGTTAATCAAACTGTGCTGCCACACAAAGGAACATAATGATAGTAATAATGAAAAAGAACCTCACAGAAGCAAGGAGGAAAGAGGATGATTGAATCAACTACTGAACTTAATGAGACTGATATAATTATTTTTAGGGACAGAAGGTGATGTCCTATGAATCCACTGTGAGGCTGTTGAAGTGATCAGGGCATGAGGAACAAAGGGCTAGGGAGGTGACACATGGCAGTTCTCCAAACAGATACTACCATGATCCAAGCAGGCACAGTGCCAGCAGCCCCTCCACACACATGCACATGCGCACACACAAACAGTCTCGCTCAGACTAGCTTGAAAAATACTGTGCTTGTGTAGTCCTCTTATCAGTCCCCTATAACCCAGCCCCATCCTGCCAGCCTTTATCTGTGGTCCAGAGCTGCTCTGAGTGGATTTGAGGTTGAGGGGCTGAGCCCTGCATGTGTATCTGTATGGATTAGCGTGCAGGCAGACAGGGGCGCCCCCAATGGCCCCAACACTGCAGGCCAAGAGAAGAGAGGAGGCTGCTGGGAGTGATTTGACCCAAGGTTCCTTGGTCTGGGCTCAGCCTCCATCTGGAGGGGCGATAGTGGGCACCCCTTGGACCCGACCTGCCAGGACCCCATTCAGCAGAGGGCCCTCTCGCTGCTCCTGAACACACAGACCCAGACTACAAGGATGAAACACACTTAACACAGATTAGTCTCACTCCCTGCAAGCGTGACACCAGCAACCCCTCGCAGGCCTATTCGCTCCCCGACAGCAGAAAGCTCCTGGGGGTGCTTGGGGTATTACAGAAACATTGTGATAACTCGCCTGTGCTGCACTGTTTTTAGTTAGACATGAACCAATGAGATTACCTCTCTCTCTAGAGGGAGCGAAACAAATTATCTGAAGAGATGGAATAAGGGCATACGGTCAGGCAGCCGTGAAAACCACCACAGACATGCTGCTTCACAACTCCCTGCAGGTGTGTGCTCGTAGGATCACTCCCTGATAGATTCAAACACAGACACGACTGAGCAGCAAACTGTTCCTGCCAGGCACGTTTTGACACCAGGTGGGACGAATACAGAGGAATCAAACCACTCTCAAACACTCAGCATAGCGTAGCGTAGTGTAGCGCAGGCATACAGTATGCTACCAGTACTACAGGACCCTTTTGATAGTTCATCAGCGTGGTGTGTCAGCACCCTGTCAAAAAAACACAGAGAGTTTTAGAGTGACATGTTCCCAGGCATGCAGGGAATAGAAACGTGTGATATTATAGCCTGTAGGTCTACTGCTATGGAGGAGCCATACTGAACTGATTTTGGGGGAGGATCTCAACCTTTATCCTGACATGATATGCTGTACACGACAATGTGTTTTGTCAAGGAACCTTTTAAAAAGCCTTGTAGATTGAAAAAGCCTTGAAATCTGGCCATGTCTTATCTTTGAATTTGACTGTCAAATTAAGCAGCTCAAATTAATAAGCAACAGTTTACACCCTGTTGTAAATCAGGGGTAAGAACTTTCAGCTATCTCCCTCTCCAAATTCACACAGGAATGTGCCTTTGTTTCACAGACATTTCCCACCGAAACTCTAACACATTCTAAAAGTTTATAAAGGAAATACTGTAACTAGAAAAGTATATACACTACATGTACAAAGTCTCCATCCTTGACGTTGTGTATGAAATATGAAAAATTATGAAAGCGTTTTTGTTAAGAGAGGGATGTGATCTTAGAAACTATAAGAGGAAATTGTTTCTATAACTTTGTACAACTGAGTAGTCACCGCACCTTGAGTGAAGTCAGAGAGCGTGTCAGCGTCACAAACTGCCCCTTTTGAATGAACTGCATAAAATGTTGGGTTAAGAATTAACATATCAGACCAGAGAGGCGTGTAGCTGCAGCTCACGTCCAAAGTGGTTTGAACTCTGAAATCTCAACACGAGGTAGAGACAATAACGTCCCCTCCCGGAAAATCACTGGTACGGCTGATTAGCTGTCCTAAGTAAAATATCTAGAAAAGTGAATTTAAGTGGGACCATTCTGCTACTCTTCTCAAAACATCGTATTACGGAACTCTCATCACCCAATGGGAACCATCGACACGGCTGGCTATCCTATCTTCAAAGAGGCAGCTTCAGGAGTGAATGGAAAGTAGAATAAACTGTAGTTTTGTTCAGGACTACACGACAAATCACCGGATACTGGACGACGGCAGAGAACAACAGTAGAAGAGACGGGTGGGGACCCCTTTTGGACAATCAGAGCCTTACAAGCGCGCCGCGGAAAGGCCTAACATCCTTTCTAAGAAGATCTAGTTCCGACAGCGATACACAGCAATTTCTTACTCCAAATGGGCGGCAGTTCATGTGAAAAGTATATGATTACTGTGAGAGTAGTTTCTAAAAATGTACCAACGATAAGTGTCTCTTTCTTTCTCTTTCTCCCTCCCTCTCCATCTCTATTGTGTCAGTCCGCTAGGGACCTGTTTCTAATGTATTAAGTCTGTATGTTTATCCTGTGTTATCATTTAGTTAGCGAGTAAATAAATTATTAAACCAATTTGTGTAGTACTGAATCATAAGTAAGGCTGTTTTTTTTTTGCAGATGCAGGACGTTACGACTGTTCAGAATGATGATATGATACAAGGTTATGATTAATACATTGACTGTTTTATGGATGTGATAGGTAAAGACCATTTAGAGTTTAATTCGGGAGATGGCAATTCTTTTAAACAACCGCTCTCATGGTGCCCCAAATCCTAATGAGTTAATTGTTACATGATTCATTTAATCAGGTAACAATTACATATATTTAGTTTATTAGATAAATATCAGTCATCAGATTAATGAAAATAAAGTCACAACAATACAATAGACTCCTGTGTAAAGAAATGGTAAGGGCGTAAACATGTATGTATCGGTAGTAGAGGTAGGTAGAGGTTCAGATATTTCTATAAGAGTAGATAGAACTACTATTAGCCTAGTCTGTTAGTCTTTTATTATCTGTATTGAACTCAAAGCTCTCCATCTGAGGTTTGTCAGTCAAATAGCACAAGGCTACATTAGTCTAAATCTACAATGATGAGCTGTTGCATGGAGGTCAAACATTTCTCTTTTCACAGTTTGAATGATTGTACACTGTACGAAGATTGTAAAATAAAGTAAAACATCTTGACATTTAACTAACCAATATACTAATAACAGCAAAGGCAAAGTAAAAAGAATAAACAGAAATAGGGATAGAAGGCTGCAGAGGAGCCCTGGAGAGGAGTGAGGTGAAGGGAGAGGTGGAGCCAGGAGAGAGGTGGAGTGTATGGGTGACTTACGGCAGGACCAGGGTGTTTTCCTGTGGGCCACTCGTGCTGTAGTATTCGTACATAAGGGACTGCAGAGCATACTCCTCATCATGGAGGATGGGAAGCTTTCGCAGGGCCTTCACAAGCGCATTAGGCTCTGGGGACAGCACTGTGTATGAGAGACAGAGAGAAACAGAGTTGAGAAGGTGACGTTACCATTAGAGTATGGAGCAACAAATCAGTCAGAGTTCAGGTAGGGTGAGCTCAAGTCTGATGTTTATTTTGTAAAGAGAGGGCTCGGATATAGCCTAGGGACCTTGGGTTGGAGAGTGTAGCAATATGGCAGAGTCTAGGGCCGGGAAGATACCAGTATTGCGATATTCGTTAGTATCGTGGCAAGGAAACAAAACATGAAGTAGATGTAACTTCTTTAGGAAAACAGCCCTAATGTTGGAAACAAAACACAAAGTAGATGTAACTTCTTTAGGAAAACAGCCCTAATGTTGGAAACAAAACACGAAGTAGATGTAACTTCTTTAGGAAAACAGCCCTAATGTTGGAAACAAAACATGAAGTAGATGTAACTTCTTTAGGAAAACAGCCCTAATGTTGGAAACAAAACACAAAGTAGATGTAACTTCTTTAGGAAAACAGCCCTAATGTTGGAAACAAAACACAAAGTAGATGTAACTTCTTTAGGAAAACAGCCCTAATGTTGGAAACAAAACACGAAGTAGATGTAACTTCTTTAGGAAAACAGCCCTAATGTTGGAAACAAAACACAAAGTAGATGTAACTTCTTTAGGAAAACAGCCCTAATGTTGGAAACAAAACACAAAGTAGATGTAACTTCTTTAGGAAAACAGCCCTAATGTTGGAAACAAAACACAAAGTAGATGTAACTTCTTTAGGAAAACAGCCCTAATGTTGGAAACAAAACACAAAGTAGATGTAACTTCTTTAGGAAAACAGCCCTAATGTTGGAAACAAAACACAAAGTAGATGTAACTTCTTTAGGAAAACAGCCCTAATGTTGGAAACAAACATCATGTCACCCAGAGTCACATTTATTTATTTTCCGAGCTATAGCACTAAATATTTTACATACATCAGGTTTTTAAAAGGACCAAATCATGAAGATCATTTTTGCCATAGGAAGAAAATATGGCAATACTGGTATCGTCCCATTCTGTTATTGTCCAGGCCCTAGTAGAGTTTACTTTCTTGTTAATTAGGAAGTCAAACAGAAAGACTACCTCAAGAGCATTTTTGCAATAACGCAAATAAATAAATAAAATGTGTAAGTAATCAAGTCTTTTCAAGTTCATTATCAGGTTTACCATTCTCAGTCTATCATGCCTTGTGTTATACTCAACCCTAGTGGCAAACTTGAGAATCATCTCCATATGAAAAGTAGGCTGTGTTAGAAAATGACTTTTTTAAATGACTTTTTTTATTTCACCTTTATTTAACCAGGTAGGCTAGTTGAGAACAAGTTCTCATTTGCAACTGCGACCTGGCCAAGATAAAGCATAGTAATTTGACACATACAACAACACAGAGTTACACATGGAATAAACAAAACATAGTTAATAATACAGTAGAACAAAACAAAACAAAAAGTCTATATACAGTGAGTGCAAATGAGGAAAGATTAGGGAGTTAAGGCAATAAATAGGCCATGGTGGCGAAGTAATTACAATATAGCAATTAAAACACTGGAATGGTAGGTGTGCAGAAGATGAATGTGCATGTAGAGATACTGGGGTGCAAAGGAGCAAGATAAATAAATAAATACAGTATGGGGATGAGGTAGGTAGATATATGGGCTATTTACAGATGGGCTATGTACAGGTGCAGTGATCTGTGAGCTACATTAGTCTAATCATTCATGTATTGTGAAATAACTTATATAACTCATCATAGGACAACAGCCCACCAGAATATGCTAATGTAATACACCAGGGACAGACCCCGGGTCTTCAATGGTAAATTAGTTAGTGCCTTTCCCAATAAATGAGTTCCTAAAGTGGGAGAAGGATGCATGCAGCGTGGTATGCTGGCACGTGACTGCTAATGCATTTCAATGGGAGAGGTGAGGCAGGGCAGCTGAGAGGCGTGAAACCTGAGTGGAATGAGACGGCTGACTAAAAGTGGACCGCCAGCCACTGCGGACCACTAGCCACTGGCTAGATGTAAAGATTGCATAAAGACAAAACCTTAGACTTCCAAACTGAGCCTTTGGAATAGTGTTTTTATACAGTAGGCCCTATACCTAGAAACTATGGTCACATGAATTATGGTGTAGTGTTTACTGTTTACTCCAAGTACCACCAACATCAGTGGATGCTGAATGAAATGAGAAGGGCTGGTCAGCCTAGAGCAGGGCTCCCCAACTGGTGGCCTGCAGGAGATTTATTTGGCCCCCCAAGTTTTCTTAGAAAATAGAGGGATAGACAGTATGTGATCACAAGGGTTTTTATTTTGTTTTTACTATTTTCTACATTGTAGAATAACAGTGAAGACATCAAAACTATGAAATATCATATACAGTATGTAATCATGTAGTAACCAAAATATTTTATGGAGGGTTAGAAATGTTTTAGTCAAATATATCCTTTTGGGCATCTTGCGGCCAATTTGCAGTCTACAAATTCTTTGTAATTATGTTTCGGCCCCCTCACCATCCGCTCAAGAATAAAATCATCCTGCGGCTGAATCTAGTTGACGATCCCTGGCGTAGACATACCCTTCATCAGACATTTTATCCAAAGTGCTTAACAGTAAAATTGTGTACATGCCCCAAAAACAATGCTTAACAGGTGTGCCTTGTTAAAGTAAATTTGGGGAAATTATGTGGATAAATTGAAGCGACATTTCAAGACATCAGTCAGGAAGTTAAAGCTTGGTCACAAATGGGTCTTCCAAATGGACAATGACCCCAAGCATACTTCCAAAGTTGTGGCAAAATGACTTAAGGACAACAAAGTCAAGGTATTGGAGTGGCCATCACAAAGCCCTGACCTCAATCCCATAGAAGATTTGTGGGCAGACCTGAAAAGGTGCGTGCGAGCAAGGAGGCCTACAAACCTGACTCAGTTACCCCAGCTCTGTCAGGAGAAATAGGCCAAAATTCACCCAACGTATTGTGGGAAGCTTGTGGAAGGCTACCCAAAACGTTTGACCCGAGTTAAACAATTTAAAGGCAATACTACCAAATACTAATTGATTGTATGTAAACTTCTAACCCACTGGGAATGTCTATACTATTATTCTGACATTTCACATTCTTAAAATAAGGTGGTGATCCTAACTGACCTAAAACAGAGAATTTTTATTAGGATTAAATGTCAGGAATTGTGAAAAACGGAGTTTAAATGTAATTGGTTAAGGTGTATGTAAACTTCTGATTATATATATATATATATATATATATATATATATATATAGAGAGAGAGAGAGAGAGAGAGAGAGAGAGACTCCCTATAAAGAAGAGAAGACACAATTCAATTCAGAGGGCTTTATTGGCGTGGGAAACATGTTTACATTGCGAAAGCAAATTAAACATATCATAAATAAAAGTGAAATAAGCAATATAAATGAACAGTAAACATTACACTCATATTTTGGCTATATAGTTTTGTAGTGATGTGCAAATAGTTAAAGTACAAAAGGTAAAATAAATAGACATAAATATGCGTTGCATTTACAATGGTGTTTGTTCATTACTGGTTTCCCTTTTCTTGAGGCAACAGGTCACAAATCTTGCTGCTGTGAGGCACTGTAACGGGGTGAGTGACTGGTTGCCGGGAAGTCAGGCAGAGGAGAGCAGAGATGGGTGATAACAGGAGAACTTTAATATACACCCTGACCCAAAGGCACAGGCGAGGCAGCACAAAGCACAACCACGGCAACATGAACCGGATTAAACAAAACAAACAAACCTAGGTTTGAAACAAACCTAGCGCAAGCCAGCTTGTAGCGTAACACCCTACACAAAGAACAATTCCACACACAGACATGGGGGAAACAGAGGGTAATATACATTTAGTCTGATGAGGGAATGTGAACCAGGTGTGCGGGAAAACAAGACAAAACAAATGGAAAATGAAAGGTGGATCAGCGATGGCTAGAAGAACGGTGACGTCGACTGCCGAACGCCGCCCGAACAAGGAGAGGGACCGACTTCAGCGGAAGTTGTGACAGTATCCCCTTTGACGCGCGGCTCCAGCAGTGCGCCGACACCGGCCTCGGGGACGACCCAGAGGGCGAGGTGCAGGGCGATCCGGATGAAGACGGTGGAACTCCCACAGCATAGAAGGGTCCAAAACATCCTCCACCGGGACCCAGCATCTCTCCTCCGGACCGTACCCCTCCCAGGCCCTCGCCCGATGCCTCGATTCCAGTATGGAGCACGCCGGGGCCCCCTCGATGTCCAAAAGGACCTCCCGCACCTCCTGGAGCGGGCAAGCCATCACCGGCCTGAGGAGAGACACATGGGAATGAGGGGTTAATACAGTAATCGGGAGGAAGCTGTAACCGGTAACTAACCTCGTTCCGTCTCCTCTGGACTTTAATTGGCCCCACAAACCGTGGCCCCAGCTTCCAGTAGGGCAGGCAGAGGGACAGATTTCGGGTTGAGAGCCAGAACACCGGGGCCTCACTGCGGTGATGGTCTGCGCTGGCCTTCTGGCGCAGCACGGCCCGCTGGAGATGAACATGGGTGGCGTCCCAGGTCTCCTCCACGCACCTGAACCAATCGTCCACCGCAGGAGTCTCGGTCTGACTCTGATGCCAATACTGGTATCCCAGTATGCACTGGAAGGGCGAGAGGTTAGTGGAGGAGTGGCGGAGCGAGTTCTAAGCCATCTCGGCCCAGGGCACGAACGCCGCCCACTCACCCGGCCGGTCCTGACAATAAGACCGCAGAAACCTACCCACATCCTGGTTCACTCTCTCCACCTGCCCATTACTCTCGGGGTGAAAATCCGAGGTAAGGCTGATCGAGACCCCCAGACGTTCCATGAACGCCCTCCAGACCCTCGAAGTGAACTGGGGACCCCGATCAAACACTGGTGCCGGAAGACGTGTGTAAACAAGGCCTCCGCAGTCTGCAGGGCCGTAGGGACACCGGGCAGAGGGAGGAGACGGCAGGACTTGTAAAAACGGTCCACAACGTCCAGGATCGTGGTGTTACCCTGTGAGGGAGGAAGATCGGTGAGGAAATCGACCGACAGATGCGACCAAGGCCGTTGTGGAACGAGTAAGGGGTGTAGCTTACCTCTGGGCAGGTGCCTAGGAGCTTTACACTGGGTGCACACTGAGCAGGAGGAAACATAAACCCTCACGTCCTTAGCCAAGGTGGGCCATCAGTACTTCCCTCTCAGACAGCGTACTGTCCGATGCCTGGACGACCAGAGGAGGGTGATGTGTGGGCCCAATAGATCAACCGGTCACGGACAGCAGACGGAACGTACAGATGCCCAGCGGGACACTGGAGTGGAGCAGGCTCTGCACGTAACGCCCGCTCAATGTCCACGTCCAGCTCCCAAACTACCAGCGCCACCAGGCAGGAGTCCGGGAGTGTGGGGGTAGGATCCATGGGCCGCTCCTCTGTGTCATACAGCCGGGACAATGCGTCTGCCTTAACATTCTGGGAACCTGGTCTGAAAGAAAGGGTGAAAACAAAACGGGTATAAAACATGGCCACCTTGCCTGATGAGGATTCAGTCTCCTCGCTGCCTGGATGTACTCCAGGTTGAGGTGGTCAGTCCAAATGAGAAAAGGGTGTTGAGCCCACTCAAGCCAATGTCTCCACGCCTTCAACGCGTTCACCACAGCCGACAGCTCCCGGTCCCTCACATCATAGTTTCGCTCCGCCGGGCTGAGCTTCTTCGAAAAGAAGGCACAGGGGTGGAGCTTCGGTGGCGTACCCGAGCGATGAGAGAGCACGGCTCCTATCCCAGCCTCAGACGCGTCCACCTCCACCGTGAACGCCAAAGGGGGATCCAGATGGACCAGCACGGGAGCCGAGGTAAACAGAGCCCTTAGGTGACCAAAAGCCTGTTCGCCTCAACCAACCACTGCAAACGCACCAGGCCCCCCTTCAGCAGTGAGGTAATGGGATAAACCCCGGTTAAACCTCCGGTAGTAATTGGCAAACCCTAAAAAACACTGCACCTCCTTTACTGTGGTGGGAGTCGGCCAATTACGCATGGCTGAAATGCGGTCACTCTCTATCTCCACCCCTGAGGTGGAAATGTGGTATCCTAGGAAGGAGATGGACTGCTGGAAGAACAGGCATTTCTCAGCCTTGACATACAGGTCATGCTCCAACTGTCAACCAAGCACCCTGCACTCCAAGGACACATGCTCGGCGCAAAGGCTTGGAAGACTGACGGAGCATTCATCAACCCGTACGGCATGACGAGGTACTCATAATGCCCTGAGGTGGTACTGAACACGGTCTTCCACTCGTCTCCCTCCCGGATACGCACCAGGTTGTAAGCGCTCCTGAGATCTAGTTTAGTAAAGAAGCGCGCCCTTTGCATTGACTCAATCGTGGTAACTATACCTCACAGTGATCTGGTTCAGGCCTCGATAGTCAATGCACGGGTGCAGACCTCCCTCCTTCTTCTTCTTCTTCACAAAAAAAGAAACTTGAGGAGGCGAAGTGGAGGACCGAATGTACCCCTGACGCAGAGATTCAGAGACATATGTCTCCATAACTGCCGTTTCCACCTGTGACATGGGATACACGTGACTCCTGGGAAGTGCAGCATCTACCTGAAGGTTTATCGCACAATCCCCCCGACGATTGTGCAATAAAAAATCGGAATATTCAGGGGGAATGCGCATGGTGGAGACCTGGTCTGGACTTTCCACCGTAGTAGCACCAATGGAAACCCCCAAACACCTCCCCGTGCACTCTTGCGACCACCCCGTGAGAGCCCTCCGTTGCCATGAAACAGTGGGGTCATGACAGGCTAACCAGGGAAGGCCTAGCACCACGGGAAATGCAGGAGAGTCAGTGAGGAAGAGACTGATTCTCTCCCTGTGGCCTCCCTGATCAAGCCGGACCCTAATGGTCGACTGTCCAACGCGTGAACTGGAAAGGGCCTAACCACTGGAACAATGGGGATCCCTAAACTATGGGCGAATGCTCTGTTGATAAAATTCCCAGCCGCGCCTGAATCGACGAGCGCCTTATGTTGGGAATATGGGCAAAACTCAGGGAAGTTGGCTTGCAAAAACAGGTGGGCAACAGAGGGCTCTGGGTGAGAATGGTGCAAGCTCACCTGGGATGACGCCAGAACGCTCTGCCTTCTGCCTCAACCCCCAGTGGACCAACCCGACACCGACCGGCAGTGTGCCCTCTGCGGCCACAGATGGTGCACGTGAAGGCCCCCCTCCGGCCTCCCTGAGCGCAGCACCCCCCAGCTCCATAGGCACCGGAGCGGTGGTGCTGGGAGATGGAACCGACAGTGCCGAGTCTAAACGTCCGTCAAAGGTGAGGGTGGTGTCCCTGCAGGCCAACTCCCGATGGACATCCTTGCGCAAGCTGCAGCGATAGTGGTTGATCAGGGCCCTGTCGTTCCATCCCGCTCCGGCGGCCAGGGCCCGGAAGTCCATGGTGAACTCCTGTGCGCTCCTCGTCCCCTGCCTCAAGACGTAGGATAGCCATTTAATTAATTTTGGGTCAGTCACAGTGGTCAGGTATTCTGCCACTGTGTACTCTGTTTAGAGCATTCTAGTTTGTTCTGTTTTTTTTGTTAATTCTTTTCAATATTTTAAGTTATTTTTTATTTTTTTTTCAAATGATTTGGGTCTAATTGTGTTGCTGTCTTGGGGCTCTATGTTTGTGTTTTTGAACAGAGCCCCAGGTCCACCATGCTTAGAGGCCTTAACTCCAGGTTCATCTCTCTGTAGGTGATAGCATTGATTCCCAAAGTGGATTCCCAAGGTTTGGGAATCACTTCCTTTCAGGTGGTTGTAGAATTTAACACAGCCAACTTTCCACTCTGGAGAATCCCTGTGAGATTAGGGGACATGACACAGTATCAGAGATATGTGACTCATTAAATTAATCAAAGGGATGCTGATTTAATTCTCAAGCGAGTGCCATTTATTTGACTTACTGTGGAATAACCTTTGATGAATCAAAAGGATCATTTTATGAGGTCTATGTATTGTATCTATTCATAGTATGATTTTACATTCCTCTAAATGAGAAAGATGTATTGATGAAGATCTTTGTTATTACACAACTGTCCTTTCTCAACTTGTGTAATAATGTAAAAAATAAATGCTCAACTCCATTGCTATGCAAATACAATGCAATTGTCACATGTTAATACAATGGTTCTACCACAGGAAATACAGTTACTATACTGGTATAGCTAATTATTGAACTTCCATTGTTTTGCTATTCCTTCCTCCATAAGGTGATACACAGAAGCCACCGACAACTAAATGCAGAAGCTACTGACTGCCATGAAGCATGGACTACACAGGTACCAAGTCCAGCAGCATAAGGGCCTGCTCCGTAGCCTGGAGTTGGACAGGAGAGCAGGAGAGCCAAGTCTAGGACCAAAAGGCCCCTTAACAGTTTCCACCTCCAAGTAATAAGACTGCTGAACAATTAAGCAAATGGCCACCTGGACTATTTTCATTACCTCGACTAACCTGTACCCCGCACATTGACTTGGTACCGGTACCCCATGTATATAGCCTCGTTATTGTTATGATATTTTCTTGTGTTGCTTTATAAAAAATACAAATAAAATTCACCTTAGTTAATTTAGTAAATATTTTGTTAACTCTATTTCTTGAACTACAGTGTTGGTTAAGGGCTTGTAATTAAGCATTTCACCGTAAGGTATTAGGCGCATGTGACAAACACAATTTCATTTTAACCAGCCCACAGGTCATAACTCCAGCAAGCATCAGAACAGAGAGTATCCCTCTCACATGCGTCCACACAGAGGTTCAAACAGCCGAACAAAACTGATAGATATTAGTCCACCTACCACCACTACGAATTTGAGTGGGGCATCTGGCTACCGATCTCCTGCATCGTTCGTAAATAATTTCCGTAAAATGAAAGACAACGCTGATGTATGCCACAAGGTGGTGATATTACACTTTGCATCGAGGACAGTATTCATACAGTAACCTAGTCTACATAAAACAAATGTTAAGGAAAGACATAGGAAGCCTACATTTAAATATATATGTTTGTTAAGCATACCACGTGTAGTATTTTAAATTTACAAATACATATTGTTACTGATGCAATTTCGAAATTTTATTAATGGCCATGATTTTTAGTACATTCGACCATGCCTTTACTTTTAATCAATGGACCGCATTTTTGACAATGCTTGTGATGTCAGAGTAATCCGGGGAGCAGAAATGGCTCCTCTGAACACAGCGTGCACAAACCAACTGAATGAGCCAGAGGAAGTGGCGGGTGATGTAGTCCACACCTTTCCGGTAGATCAGAGTTGTAAGCACAGACAGAACAATGAGACAGATATTTCACCAGACGTATAAATGTGAAGCCCGGTTCCACTTACTACCAAATATGGTGATGAACGGAAGTCAAGTAGCCCGAAAGTCGGAGAAGTTGGAGCGAGAAAGATTTTGGCCGACAGGTCATTAAGGTAATTTTCTCATCAATGAAACATTTGATCTTGATACCGTTTCCCAAACTATAATCTGTAACAAACAGAGTGGACTGCGTTTTATAGACTTTACCCTTCGCCAAAGTTTTTAAAAATTGCGTTGTTTAGAAGGAGTGCAAGGGCGAATTGATTTATTGCACATGCGCACTTCAGAGTAGGCGTTCCTTAACGGAAATATGCAAATAAATGATAGAATGCACCAATAGTATCTAACTAGCTTGTGCTTGGCTCTGCCCTTGCTTGTCCTGCCCACTATTAATTTGCTCCCATTGGAAACGACAGGCTCTGGTCTATCTTGGGTTTGCTATAATAATCTTTGGTAGTAGCACTTCAACTCGACTGAAAAGGAGAGAAACGAAAGCAGGTTGGAAATTACTGAGAGAGGAGGGGGGAAACAGAAGGTAATATATTTTTTATTTATTTTGAGATTTGTGTAAAATATTATAAAGAGTACATACTAACGTCTGCATTTTCAATTTCGTTGACCTATCCACAATGCAGCGTGAAGTAGCTAGCAAGCTAGAAGTTAGCATTTAGCTGACGTTAGCTAGCAGCCGTCACCTTGCTAAATTGAGCTTTCTGACACTCATCCCAAACCTTTTCTGTTTCAGGGGGACAGGAGCGGGTATTTTTGGATTAAATCAATGACCTTAGTCACCGGGACTTTAGGATCACGGGCTCCTACGAACGAGTGGGTAGCCCAGTGCGACGTTTGATGGAATAGTTGCAGACAATTGCCTTTCTCCTCAGGTGGTGCTGGTCGAAACAAGGGCGAGGAGGGGGACCTCGAAACACACTCACCAAGAGGAAGTCCGGAGTACCGCAGTGTTTTTGGAGGGCCTATTCGATTTCCTTGGTCTATCAACAGCCCCCGCCCCTCTGACCCGGAATTTAATAGAAATCGATAGGAATAAGAAATCGATAATATTAACATTTTGTGACAGCTACAATTAAGAAGTATACGGCTTGTCATACAATTTACTTTCCAAACCTTTGGGTACATATTTGAACTTGGATGCCTCAAACTCTGAGCAGTAAGTTATTAGCAGCAATCCTCATAGTTACTGATTTGTCACCAGGCATAAGCTTATTGTTGCCAGTTTATTTGACAGACCGACACATTCGTTAAGCATTGATTTGATCCTGACTGCTCAGGGTGAGCTTCATATTTCACACCATGTCCATTGATAGTTAGTTGCAGGGTTACGCCTGATTAAGCAAATAAATCAAGTTGAAAGCTGCATGGTTTGACATTAAGGAAGTAATACAGGACGTACTGAAGAACCCAACAAGTTTTTTTTAATTTGACAAGGAATATTTATGCACTGTTTTCATGATGGGGAAAATGCTTTCGAAAATCTTTGGCAACAAGGAGATGAGAATATTGATGCTTGGACTTGATGCTGCTGGAAAGACCACCATCCTTTACAAACTGAAACTTGGACAGTCAGTCACCACAATTCCCACTGTTGGTTTCAATGTCGAGACTGTCACCTACAAAAACGTAAAATTCAATGTATGGGACGTTGGAGGCCAAGATAAGATCCGGCCCCTGTGGCGACACTACTATACGGGCACTCAAGGGTTAATCTTTGTTGTGGATTGTGCAGACAGAGATCGCATCGATGAGGCGAGGCAGGAACTCCATCGCATCATTAATGACCGTGAAATGAGGGACGCCATCATCTTGATTTTTGCCAATAAGCAGGACCTGCCAGATGCCATGAAGCCGCATGAAATCCAAGAGAAACTAGGATTGACCCGCATCAGAGATAGGAATTGGTATGTTCAGCCCTCCTGTGCGACCACGGGAGACGGACTATATGAGGGGTTGACATGGCTAACATCAAATTACAAATCTTAATGATTGAGTGATGACTATTTTTAGAATACTTTTTTTTTTTTTTTACTTTGAAGTTAAATAACTTAACTTCTAAAATGAATACAATAAATACGTTTTGATTTATCCATTTATTTGATTACTATGATCCTATAGCTAATTTATCTTTATAAACTGGGTTTGCTGGTTTATAGGTTGCCTCTACTCTGTAGCAAGCTTATGTCACATTATTTTTTTGTGGCTTGATGAATACACAATTAAATGGGTTCATAATTCAAAACTAAAGTTTACCGCCTTTGCCTATTCTTTACCCCATTTTTAATAGATTTTCTAATGGAGCTGGATTTCAATATTTTCATTTGGGCTAAGGCTTGGTTATGCTTTTAAGACACACTTTGATTGAGTAACAAGTGTCTGTTTCCTAGTTTTTCCTTTCAGAACTAAAGTCTGTTTAGTCAAGCTTGTTCTGGACAACTAGCTACAACACCTTTTTATATTAAACATGTTTTAATACAGAAACCCAGTAGCAAATTGAGGTATCCCATGTCTTACATTTCATTTTCAGTATTCTGGACATTGTGACAATTATGTCTGAAAATACATTATGTAGTGCTTGGACTAACCATCTGGAACACATTTGCACAAGTGATTCCCTTCAGTAGGCTATATTGTGCTTTTATCCCAAATTGTGCTCAAGCATAAAACTGAAACAGGCTTCTGGTAACTCAAACATGCTTTTTAGAATGCAGGTTTTGTTAATGGGTAGCCTAACATTGATGGTTATGTAGCCAATTGACTCAATATTCCAAAGGAATATCATTCAGCTCAGATCTCAACCTACTACCATTAATATGTCTCAGGATACGAGACCTATCACTTGACTAAATCTGCAGCATGAGTACAGATGTACAGTAACCCTTCAGCAAAGTGGACCTTGTCATTCAATGGGAGAGAACAGCTCCCTGGTGAAACGATGTCATCTTTTGGTTCAGCTTTTTTACTCATGTTGACTTGGAGAACCATGTACAGAACAATGTCATTGTAATGTCTAATAAATAATAAAGTAATTTTAAATGCCTAATTTTCTTGTTTTGATCATAACCCAAACTTTCTCAAAAGTGGTTAAAGGAACACAGTTCTCATATTACATATCTTCCTTAGGACTCAAAATCCATCATAAAGAATGCTAGAGACAAGATTGTAATTGGTCTTTGCTAATAGTTGACCACCTTTGCACTGCGAAAATTTTCTGATCCCCTTTGAGAAATGTTTTGCAGAGCTTGTACTTGATGTGCTGCAGAATGCAGCTGTTCAATATCCAACACAAACTTTTACAGCATTTCATTCAAATAAGTAGGCCTAATGAGTCATTATTCTGTTATGTGAAGAACACAATGTCTTGGTGAAGTGTTGCATTGAAACTTTCCTGGGCAGTTTATATAGCTGTCCACCAAAATAAAAAAGCCTGTTTTGTCACTCTGTCACCATTGGGAAATATGTTTTTCATTTTACCCCATGTAAAAAAACAAAAACAGGAAGTCCAACTGTTCTCAGTGGAATAACTACAGAGCCACATGACTAGCCTCCATTGAGGTTTGGGTGACTGACTGGCTGCACAAATTGTTGGAGCAATACAGCTGTTTGTGAATTCTGTGCTCACTTGTTTGTGCTTGATATTGAGCCAATGCTGGGTTGTCAGCTGTTACTTCCTCTGCTTGTGGTTCAAAACAGGCTACAAATTCTGCCCTCCCCTCAATCTTTGTTTAGAAAGAACCTACATAATTCATGAATGCCCAGTACAAAAACATTTGTACATGTTAAATCTAGTTTATTGAGGTACTTTACAGCATCGTTTAGAAAACAACATCCTGTTTTTTGTACAGTTTTGTCAAGGGTTTTGGGCTGAATCAGACTTACCGAAAGAGGTCAACATCTGTTACCAAGTTCTTGTGTCCTCTCCAGTTAGAATCAGTAAGCAATCCAGCTGCATGCTGGTTTGTATCTTGTCTGGGGTCCTGTGAATATTATAAACTGTCCACCAGATTGGTTAAACTCTGAAAATTTGCTTTTGTTTGTAAAAATTGTCCTGCTAAATGTGCTTTTTTTATTGGGTATTTTATCTTTGCCTCAAGGTAAAATATACGTTAAGGATTCAAATAAAAGGTCACAATGGGACAAGGTCTCTAGTTACTCATTCATCTGTGTACTATCTCACACCAGGCAGTAATGGTGCCTTGGCCTTGTACCCCTCAGTGTTTTTCAAGTCTTGACTTAATCAGTCTTATTGAGTAGTCATTAAAACAGTCAAAAGAATAGGACCAGAGACTCAGGCCTTTATAATCACAGACACACTGACTCGATCAGCCGAAGAACCAGCTGGAGCTTGTCTGGTTGGCACATACTGAACAGGGGTGCCAAGGCCATCATCTGTAGTCAGCCTACTGGTTTAGGAGGAGAGAAATTCACTGAACCTGGAGTCAAAAGCCCAGAGAGAGACAGGCTTGACTTTTAAACCTGAGAAAGTCATAGAAGGACAGATGTAAAAAAGGAGGACCGAGCACGCCCCCATTCTCATCGACGGGGCTGTAGTGGAGCAGGTTGAGAGCTTCAAGTTCCTTGGTGTCCACATCAACAACAAACTAGAATGGTCCAAACACACCAAGACAGTCGTGAAGAGGGCACAACAAAGCCTATTCCCCCTCAGGAAACTAAAAAGATTTGGCATGGGTCCTCAGATCCTCAAAAGGTTCTACAGCTGCAACATCGAGAACATCCTGACTGGTTGCATCACTGCCTGGTATGGGAATTGCTCGGCCTCTGACCGCAAGGCACTACAGAGGGTAGTGTGTACGGCCCAGTACATCACTGGGGCTAAGCTGCCTGCCATCCAGGACCTCTACACCAGGCGGTGTCAGAGGAAGGCCCTAAAAATTGTCAAAGACCCCAGCCACCCAAGTCATAGACTGTTCTCTCGGCTACCGCATGGCAAGCGGTACCGGAGTGCCAAGTCTAGGACAAAAAGGCTTCTCAACAATTTTTACCCCCAAGCCATAAGGCTCCTGAACAGGTAATCACATGGCTACCCAGACTATTTGCATTGTGTGCCCCCTCCCCAACCCCTCTTTTTACGCTGCTGCTGCTACTCTCTGTTTGTCATATATGCATAGTCACTTTAACTATACAGTGCCTTGCGAAAGTATTCGGCCCCCTTGAACTTTGCGACCTTTTGCCACATTTCAGGCTTCAAACATAAAGATATAAAACTGTATTTTTTTGTGAAGAATCAACAACAAGTGGGACACAATCATGAAGTGGAACGACATTTATTGGATATTTCAAACTTTTTTAACAAATCAAAAACTGAAAAATTGGGCGTGCAAAATTATTCAGCCCCCTTAAGTTAATACTTTGTAGCGCCACCTTTTGCTGAAATTACAGCTGTAAGTCGCTTGGGGTATGTCTCTATCAGTTTTGCACATCGAGAGACTGACATTTTTTCCCATTCCTCCTTGCAAAACAGCTCGAGCTCAGTGAGGTTGGATGGAGAGCATTTGTGAACAGCAGTTTTCAGTTCTTTCCACAGATTCTCGATTGGATTCAGGTCTGGACTTTGACTTGGCCATTCTAACACCTGGATATGTTTATTTTTGAACCATTCCATTGTAGATTTTGCTTTATGTTTTGGATCATTGTCTTGTTGGAAGACAAATCTCCATCCCAGTCTCAGGTCTTTTGCAGACTCCATCAGGTTTTCTTCCAGAATGGTCCTGTATTTGGCTCCATCCATCTTCCCATCAATTTTAACCATCTTCCCTGTCCCTGCTGAAGAAAAGCAGGCCCAAACCATGATGCTGCCACCACCATGTTTGACAGTGGGGATGGTGTGTTCAGGGTGATGAGCTGTGTTGCTTTTACGCCAAACATAACGTTTTGCATTGTTGCCAAAAAGTTCAATTTTGGTTTCATCTGACCAGAGCACCTTCTTCCACATGTTTGGTGTGTCTCCCAGGTGGCTTGTGGCAAACTTTAAACAACACTTTTTATGGATATCTTTAAGAAATGGCTTTCTTCTTGCCACTCTTCCATAAAGGCCAGATTTGTGCAATATACGATTGATTGTTGTCCTATGGACAGAGTCTCCCACCTCAGCTGTAGATCTCTGCAGTTCATCCAGAGTGATCATGGGCCTCTTGGCTGCATCTCTGATCAGTCTTCTCCTTGTATGAGCTGAAAGTTTAGAGGGACGGCCAGGTCTTTGTAGATTTGCAGTGGTCTGATACTCCTTCCATTTCAATATTATCGCTTGCACAGTGCTCCTTGGGATGTTTAAAGCTTGGGAAATCTTTTGGTATCCAAATCCGGCTTTAAACTTCTTCACAACAGTATCTCGGACCTGCCTGATGTGTTCCTTGTTCTTCATGATGCTCTCTGCGCTTTTAACGGACCTCTGAGACTATCACAGTGCAGGTGCATTTATACGGAGACTTGATTACACACAGGTGGATTGTATTTATCATCATTAGTCATTTAGGTCAACATTGGATCATTCAGAGATCCTCACTGAACTTCTGGAGAGAGTTTGCTGCACTGAAAGTAAAGGGTCTGAATAATTTTGCACGCCCAATTTTTCAGTTTTTGATTTGTTAAAAAAGTTTGAAATATCCAATAAATGTCGTTCCACTTCATGATTGTGTCCCACTTGTTGTTGATTATTCACAAAAAAATACAGTTTTATATCTTTATGTTTGAAGCCTGAAATGTGGCAAAAGGTCGCAAAGTTCAAGGGGGTCGAATACTTTCGCAAGGCACTGTACATTCATTTACATACTACCTCATACTACCTTGCCATGCGGTTTGTTTGACTGGTGTTCACAAGTAAAGATAGACCAAGACTAGTGGCTACGGGATGTGTCTCCTCTTTCTGGACAGAGGATGGATGGTATGGATAGAACCTCATCAGCCTGGGGTGTGTGACTGGCATCCCTCAACAGTAAGAGGGGAGTCTGATCCCCCTCCAATCGATGTTGAAGGACGGAGGACACATCTTTCAGCGTCCCACAAAATCAATACCTGGCCGTGCCACAGAGAGAGATATTCAATAGGATATTTATTGATCCCCATTGAAAATTGCAGTGAAGAGGCAAGGTCTGATGAATAAATTCAATAGAATTGTCAGAATCCCGCATTAATGCTTGTTATAGGAGAGGACAAGACCCAGACCAAGCCCCTCCAAGTCATACAGTTCCGCGGCCAACTGTCATTTTTCGAACATTGTCAATCATTTCATATTGTTTTTATGTTTTTAATAATCTGACTGATTGGATTGTATTTGTATTGATGTCATTTACGTTCTTTTTTTAACTATTAAACATACTGATTGAGTCTTTGTATATTAAATGGTTGCCTAAAATAGCATTGTGAATGTAAATACAAATGGTGCATGCACCATTATATATATATATATATTGCTATATTGTGTTGGAGCCGTATTTCTTGAGGTCACAGGCTCTATGAATATGATTAACTGCTCGGTCTGTGTAGTCCTGTATGCCCAATGTATAAAGTCCAAGTGCAGTTAAAAATGTGATTTTCCTACGTTTTATATATATTTCCACACTGTGAGGTTGGAATAATACTGTGAAAATGGTGATAATGTCCTTTTGGTGTAAGAGCTGTTTGAAAAGACCGCTTGAAATTTCAGCCCATTTTGGTGAGATGGCGGTTTGTCCTGCCTGGTGACATCGCCAGGTGTTAAGTTCCAAACCTCTCTAACAATAACAGCTAGTTTTCAGTTTTCCCCTCCCCACTCAGACCACTTCCAGTGTAGTAAAATTATTTATTGTAAAATTGCTCTTTAGCTATTTTCCTTTCTTTTTGAAAATTTTAATTGAAAATCACAGTAAGGTACTTTATTGTTTCCCAGAAATTATTTGATATTGAGATAAAAACGGCTGCATTGTACCTTTAATTAACAAGATTAGCAATAGTACTCCATTAGAGACAAACAGAGAGACACCGAGGAGGCATGATAGAAGGAATAAAATAAAGTTTGCTCTACTCTCAATGCATTTTCCCACAAAAGGTGGGTAAACAGCATTTACTTGTGTTTACCCTCCACTACACCACTGGTTTGATATTAAGCAATAAGTGATACTGTTTACCATGCATTTCATGTATTACATTCAATACAACAGTCACACTTAACATGTCAAGTCATTTTGCTGTACATAAAGAGTACTGCCTTAGCATTAAGATCGGTGCATACGCCCTCTAAGTCAAAGGCAAAGTGACAAGTGGAGGCATGCAGGAGGCGGAGCTAAGGACAAACAGAGGTAATTATCCATGCACATGTGTGTGTCCATATCCACACACAGTCAGTTGGCTATGGACTGATTCTGGCCTCATTCAGTGTGTGGAAAAGCTGCTGCAGAGCTAGCCTATTGCAGAGGCTAGGGTATTTGTTTTAGCACTGGTTTCCGTCAAACAGGTCAGGTGACGTCGACCCACATATGATACAGGCACTGGAGAGATGTATCACACAAACCACATGCCACAAGCAAAAGTGATTTATAGCGCTGGTAAAACACACACATAAAAACATTGAAACATGCTTTCTTGCATTTTCTCAGATCAAGGAGCTGGTGTGCTTGTGTGTTGGTGTCAACACATGCACTCTGTCGCCCTCCTCCCAGTAGGAGCTCGGTCAAGGGCCTTCATTAGGACACTAACTTCAGTTTAATTGGGCAGTAATGGCTACTGTGGTTCTCCGTGCTTCATTACTACCACATGTTCTCCACAACCTTTGATAGCCACATGTCCCTAAGGGGGAGGACAGAGACAGTCAGACAGGTTTTATGACCATTCATCTCTTCTCCCGCTGGGGTTGGCTGGAATCCCAGAGACTTCCTGAAAGGACAAGATGTCGAGGAATGGGTTTTCATGCCAATGTGATGCACTTGATAGATGCACCAATGTCTGACGGATGTGTCAACAGTTGGGATTGGTCTTAGATACGCTGCCATTGTGGAATGATCATAGATGTGGTCATGGAGCATGTGCAGTGTCAGTGTTCCAGGACCCAAGTAAACCACAGCATATGACAGTGATATGGAAAAGGATCAGGAAGCATGTGTTCACTGAACTTCAGTGTTACCAGTGGTGTACGGCCACGTGTTCTTGGAACCCTACCAATGAAGCCTCAATCATAAGTATCTCCCCATTGAATCTGGCAAAGTGTTAAGCACTTGACTTCTGTATGGTAAACTGACATAGCAGGAGGGTGAGGGCGTAACTATATGCAAAGGGCACAGCTCGACGTGCACACCCTTTCACAGGTTTCTCCAAGAATGTGCAAGACAAATTCATCAGCAGGCCAGAATGCGCTGTTTGCTGGGCCGGTGACTATGGTTACTACATAATGGGGCCAGTGGAGTGGTTTTGGTATCACTGAGGTAAGACAGTTTCAACTGTTTCCCGTACTGGAGTTACTCTACACTACATAGAAAGGGGAAGTAGGAAAAGAAAACAAAAGAGACAGTAAACATGAGCAATTTCACATTGCACTCTTGGCCAGATTGAAGTCTTTGCCCGGTCTAGGCGAATATTTAACATGACCTGTGATAAATCTGTTGAGTGGTACAGCATTGTAGAAATGACCTCAGCCTGATCCCTGTTTATGGTGTTTAGGCTTACTAAAGTATCAGGCCTTGTGAGTAACTCACCTCTGTCCCGCTCTCCTCTGCTCTTAGTTTGGGCTGTGAGTGTAGTCAACTGATGGTCCAATGCTGTAGCTTATGTTCAGCCACCACACCCAGGGGGATAATCAGTTTGTGGTTCGTGAGTCATGCACACACACAGTGATTCAGGCAGATTATTTTACATCTGCCAAGGGAGCCCCACTCTAAACCACATTCCACAAAACTCTGTTGGGTAACTGCTTATCCTCAAGAACAGTAAAACATCCATTATTCAACCCAGTGAGGGAACCTCTCTCCTCTGGTAATCACATGTGCCGAATACAACAGGTGTAGACCTTGCCATGAAATGCTTACTGAAAAGCCCTTAACCAACAATGCAGTTCAAGAAATAGAGTTAAGAAAATATTTACTAAATAAACTAAAGTAAAAAATGTTATCATAAAAGTAACACAAGAAAACGACATAACAATAACGAGGCTATATACAGGGGGGTACCGGTACCGAGTCAATGTGCGTTGGGTAATCCCAACCCACAGCGAGTTAGCTACCTCTAATGCTACATTGTCAATAATCTACACACACACACACAGAGGTGCTCAGTTTAAAGCTGGGACAGGAAGTGGTTTGAAGTTAGCTCTAGGTTTCCTGCTGGGACTCAGAGGCTTGAATGAAGTCATACGTGCAGACCAGGGTGAAAATACATACAGCTTCTGTCTGTGAGCAAAATAGAGACTTGAGGTTGAGGATTGGTTATCACTAATGAATGTATGTTGGTGTAAATACCAGTGGTGGAAAAAGTACCCAGTTGTCATACTTGAGTAAAAGTAAAGATACCTTAGTAGAAAATAACTAAAGTAATAGGGAAAACACTACTTTGGTAAAAGTCTAAAAGTATTTGGTTATAAATATACTTAAGTATCAAAAGTAAAAGAAAAAGTAAATCATAAAAATCAAAAATAGTAAATAATTTCAAATTGCTTATATTAAGCAAAACAGACAGCACAATGTATTATTTATTTACAGATAGCCAGGTACACGCTCCAACACAAGCAAAGCATTTGTGTTTAGTTGAGTCGGCCAGATCAAAGGCAGTAGGAAAGTGTTTAGTCCCAGGGTCCTTAGCTTAGTGATAAGCTTTGTGGGCACTATGGTGTTGAACGCTGAGCTATAGTCAATGAACAGCATTCTCACGTAGGTGTTCCTTTTGTCCAGGTGGGAAATGGCAGGGTGGAGTGCGATTGAGATTGAGTTATCTGTGGATCTGTGGGGCAGTATGCGAATTGGAGTGGGTCTAGGGTTTCTGGCATGATGGTGTTGATGTGAGCCATGACCAGCCTTTCAAAGCACTTCATGGCTACTGACGTGAGTGCTACAGGGCGGTATTCATTGAGGCACATGACCTTCGCTTTCTTGGGGACAGCGACAATGGTGGTCTGCTTGAAACGTGTAGGTATTACAGACTCGGTCAGGTGAATGTATGGAGTAAAAAGTACATTATTTTCTTTAGGAATGTAGTGAAGTAAAAGTAAAAGTTGTAAAAAATAGAAATGGTAAAGTAAAGTACAGATACCCCCCAAAAAACTACTTAAGTAGAGCCAGAGAGGGGGAGAGACAGTGACAGAGGGAGAGACGGAGAGGGTGAGGGACAGAGAGGGGTAGAGACCGGGATAGAAATAGCAAACAGTAGGGAGGCAGGGGTTGAATGGAGTCCTCTTATAAATAAATAGCGACTGGTGGTCAGTGCTCTTTGGTGGACTGAGGCGGTGACATGAGCCTGTTAACCACCATAGCAATTTAATAAATTAAACTAAAGAAGAGCCCAGTCTAGTTGGCAGCTTGTGCATTGACCCATAATCATGATCGTTACTTTTAAACAGAAATGCATTATGACTCACATAACACTCGTTTGTGAGGAACTCAGTAGGGGGCTTCTATTTATATCATATTATATGAAAGCCTGAAGTTTGTCTGTATAGGCCACCTGGGGCATTGTAGCATGCCTATCACAGCTGTGTAAGGGTGTGACCACACAGAAAAGCTGATTTACAGTACTGTATATTTGTCCCAGAATGCCTGGCCTCATATGGAGAGAGCACTGTGTTTGATCACCTGTACAGGATAAGGAGTAGAGAGAAGTGCTGGATCCAATGCTGGTCTCACTCCTTGATATGTGCTGTACAGTAGGAAGAACAGCACTTCAGACTACATCTGTTGTTGAGGGGAAAATAAGTCATTTCTAAATCTAGTTTATTACACATGTATAACTTCCTCATTGGATCTTTTACCCTCCACCTTCTGTGTGTGGGTATGTGTGCTTGTGTGTGAGTACAGTATGTGTGTGTTTTCTCTCTGTATCAGGTATTGTGAGTTAAAGGGCCCATATTTGTTTCGCACCTTTGTTCAAGACTTAGAGTAGAGGTGCAGCACTGACCTCTGTTATAATGGAATCAATTAGATTGACATATACAGTGCCTTGCGAAAGTATTCGGCCCCCATGAACTTTGCGACCTTTTGCCACATTTCAGGCTTCAAACATAAAGATATAAAACTGTATTTTTTTGTGAAAATCAACAACAAGTGGGACACAATCATGAAGTGGAACGACATTTATTGGATATTTCAAACTTTTTTAACAAATCAAAAACTGAAAAATTGGGCGTGCAAAATTATTCAGCCCCTTTACTTTCAGTGCAGCAAACTCTCTCCAGAAGTTCAGGGGGGATCTCTGAATGATCCAATGTTGACCTAAATGACTAATGATGATAAATACAATCCACCTGTGTGTAATCAAGTCTCCGTATAAATGCACCTGCACTGTGATAGTCTCAGAGGTCCGTTAAAAGCGCAGAGAGCATCATGAAGAACAAGGAACACACCAGGCAGGTCCGAGATACTGTTGTGAAGAAGTTTAAAGCCGGATTTGGATACAAAAAGATTTCCCAAGCTTTAAACATCCCAAGGAGCACTGTGCAAGCGATAATATTGAAATGGGAGTAGTATCAGACCACTGCAAATCTACCAAGACCTGGCCGTCCCTCTAAACTTTCAGCTCATACAAGGAGAAGACTGATCAGAGATGCAGCCAAGAGGCCCATGATCTCTCTGGATGAACTGCAGAGATCTACAGCTGAGGTGGGAGACTCTGTCCATAGGACAACAATCAGTCGTATATTGCACAAATCTGGCCTTTATGGAAGAGTGGCAAGAAGAAAGCCATTTCTTAAAGATATCCATAAAAAGTGTTGTTTAAAGTTTGCCACAAGCCACCTGGGAGACACACCAAACATGTGGAAGAAGGTGCTCTGGTCAGATGAAACCAAAATTGAACTTTTTGGCAACAATGCAAAACGTTATGTTTGGCGTAAAAGCAACACAGCTGAACACACCATCCCCACTGTCAAACATGGTGGTGGCAGCATCATGGCTTGGGCCTGCTTTTCTTCAGCAGGGACAGGGAAGATGGTTATAATTGATGGGAAGATGGATGGAGCCAAATACAGGACCATTCTGGAAGAAAACCTGATGGAGTCTGCAAAAGACCTGAGACTGGGACGGAGATTTGTCTTCCAACAAGACAATGATCCAAAACATAAAGCAAAATCTACAATGGAATGGTTCAAAAATAAACATATCCAGGTGTTAGAATGGCCAAGTCAAAGTCCAGACCTGAATCCAATCGAGAATCTGTGGAAAGAACTGAAAACTGCTGTTCACAAATGCTCTCCATCCAACCTCACTGAGCTCGAGCTGTTTTGCAAGGAGGAATGGGAAAAAAATTCAGTCTCTCGATGTGCAAAACTGATAGAAACATACCCCAAGCGACTTACAGCTGTAATTGCAGCAAAAGGTGGCGCTACAAAGTATTAACTTAAGGGGGCTGAATAATTTTGCACGCCCAATTTTTCAGTTTTTGATTTGTTAAAAAAGTTTGAAATATCCAATAAATGTCGTTCCACTTCATGATTGTGTCCCACTTGTTGTTGATTCTTCACAAAAAAATACAGTTTTATATCTTTATGTTTGAAGCCTGAAATGTGGCAAAAGGTCGCAAAGTTCAAGGGGGCCGAATACTTTCGCAAGGCACTGTAGAACACAGACACTTCTCATACTCAGTTGAGGTTAACTTGACACTCGCAGGGGCTTTGAAGAGGGGGGAGGCAGGTGCTCAGGAGTATTTCTGTCTGTAATAAAGCCCTTTTGTAGGGAAAAACTCATTCTGATTGGTTGGGCCAGACTATGCCCTCTCAGGCTCACCGATGGCTGTGCCCCTGCCCAGTCATGTGACATCCATAGATTATGGTCTAATGAGTTTATTTCTATGGACTGATTCCTTATATGAACTGTAACTCAGCAAAATCTTTGAAATTGTTGCATTTATATTTTTGTTCATTATATCTCTCATTATCTATGTCATATACATATAAGTGGTGTTTGCAGAGACTGGTGGTTGCTGGTGATATTCACTGAGTGGCACTTGTGGCAATGTTCAGGGACTAACCTACTCCACCAGTGACAGGGTGATGGAGATGCAGCATTCACCGCTCAGAGACTTCTCATTACACTCCATCGACAGAGGAGCTCACCACCACAGTGTCACACTCAATGACTGACTACGTCTGTGTGACTGACAGGATCCCATCTAATTGCAGTAGTGTCAGGGTTCAGAGTGACAGCGTGGCCCGTTATACAGCAGCCTCTGACTGCATGAAGGAACTCCAGAGAGCCACAGCCCCTACAACCAGCCCGGCACTGCTTTGCTCACAGCCTCACACTACAGAGACTCAGACTGGTGAGAGGTAATGACTCAGGGAAACACTGGGGCTGGCCCCCCTCCATCTTCCTGCCTGCAGGGAGGGGTGGAGTCAACACTGTGGCTGCATCAGCTAGTTTTAATGTCGTTGCTCCATCCGTTTATTCTCTAGAACTGGGCTTTGCTCCATTGGCACTATACACTCATTTTTAAATCAAATCACATTTTATTCATCACATGCATCATAACATAAACAACAGGTGTAGACTAACAGTGAAATGCTTACTTACGGGCCCTTCCCAACAAAGCAGAGAGAAAAATAATAGAAAGTTAATAACACAAGGAATAAATCCACAATAAGGAACGATAACTAGGCTACATACACAGGGTATCAGTACTGAGTTGTTTTCTAGGGCTACGAGGTAATTGCGGTAGATACAGTGCCTTCACAAAGTATTCACAGAGTTTGAATTTTTCCACATTTTGTTGTTACAGCCTGAACTTAAAATGGATGACATTTAGATGTTGTGTCACTGGCCTACACACAATACCCCATCATGTCAAAGCAATCTTAGGGAGGAGGTCTTTGGGGAGGGATTTTGTCATATCAGAGGAGCCCCACTTTAACAGTCACTGTCTATTTTTAATCATCTCAATCTGATATCTATTCTTCAACTTCTATCTTAAGTAGAGCCCCACTTTAACACTCACAGTCTATTTTTAATAATCTCAATCTGATTTCTATTCAGTTTCTTTCTTAAGTAGGCAAGAAAATAAGTGTTCTTTTGTGACACAGAGACAGCATCTCTTGGCTGGGCTGAGCTGGAGGCAGCAGTGTGATGACGATGGCACAAAGGCTCCTCTGTGTCACTGGGCTGTGATGCAGCAGTCTCTCTCTCTCTCGCCTCGCTCGCCACTCTCTCTTTCTCGCCACTGTTGTAGTTAGGGTGAGGCTGCTTCCTCATGTTATTTTGAGTACCCTTCCATAGGGACCCAGAAGAGGTATGCAGTTCGTGGAATTTATGCAAAGGTTTGGGAATGTGCTCCATAAGGGTGCAATACGTCTCGACACCGATAGTGTGTTACTAAGAAAATATGTTTTAGTCTAGCGAGAATGCTAAACACATTTACAGAGCACTTCCTAACCTGCGGATTAGGATCTGCATGCAAGACTAACACACAAAGAGGGAAACAGTAGTCCTATCACATGGTCATCATCATAATGACTTCATGTTTTCGCTTTTCACAGAATTGTGAACAAGGAGGATGTGGTACTTGGAAATTACAATGTGTAGGCAGGCTTACAGAAGTATGCTCCACATGTTGAGGTTTTTGCAGTTATAGCGCCATCTGTTGGAAAAATTGCCTCGGAATACAGTATTTCCCAAACATTGGCCACCAGCAGTCCTTCTTGTTTTGCTGATTAGTATATTTCAAAAAGAGTTATACCATTCACACATACAGCATAACTATAAAACTACAGAATTACATTTCCTGAAGAAAATGTGTGTGCTTGCGAGTCTTGGAGTATTTATGGTTGTAAAATAAGTAGTGGTAGTGGTATTGACTGCAGTGGTAATGGTAGTAGTACTAATGGTAGTAATATGGTTGTCATAGGCCTATCAAGGCACAAGGCGAGACCCAGATGCAGACACAGGAGGCAGATGGTTGGAGTCTTACAATATTTATTAATCCAAAGGGGTAGGCAAGAGAATGGTCATGGACAGGCAAAAAGGTCAAAACCAGATCAGAGTCCAGGAGGTACAGAGTGGCAGACAGACTCGTGGTCAAGGCAGGCAGAATAGTGAGGCAGGCGGGTACAAAGTCCAGAAAGAGGCAAGGGTCAAAACCGGGAGGACTCGAAAAAGGAGAATGCGAAAAGCAGGAGAACGGGAAAACGCTGGTTGACTTGGAAACATACAAGACTAAATGGCACAGAGAGACAGGAAACACAGGGATAAATACACTGGGGAAAATCAGCGACACCTGGAGGGCATGGAGACAATCACAAGGACAGGTGAAACAGATCAGGGCGTGACAAGGCCATGGTTTAGTTAAAGTGAGACATTTAGTTTTTTTTTGTAGGTGTGGAGTTATTATAGTGGGTTATAGCAGGATAGTATAGTAGACTAGAGTGGTTACAATATTATCCTATGCCATATAATGTGTATTTAAACTCTGAAAAGGTTTTAGTTTTAACATTCTGAAAGGTCTGTGGCAGTGATTTCAGTTTGGCGAAGCCTGCATTCCGCCATTGAAATGAATGGGGATACAACAAGCAGTATAGTTTATAAAGAATAAATGATAGAGAAAAGCTGTGTTGAAGCAATCTATGTTGAGTCAGTCTGCACATGTCAGCGTTGGGTTGGTGTTTGTAGCTGAAGCGGATCAAGTGCAGTGGTGAATCCAAATATTTCCCATTCAAGCCTATGGAGCTTTTATGAAGATATAAAATGGTTCTAGTTCAAAAAGTATAAATGGTATCAAAAAGCTGTATACAAGCACACTGTTACAGACCAGTCTGCACGTTTAAAAGTTTGAATGGCGTTTATTGTAAAACAAATTGTAGACTAGTCATGACCAGAATTTATACCCTTCAAGTCTAGGCCCATTGAAATGCCCAGTCTAGGCCCATTGAAATGCCCAGTCTAGGCCCATTGAAATACCCAGTCTAGGCCCATTGAAATGCCCAGTCTAGGCCCATTGAAATGCCCAGTCTAGGCCCATTGAAATGCCCAGTCTAGGCCCATTGAATTGCCCAGTCTAGGCCCATTGAAATGCCCAGTCTAGGCCCATTGAAATGCCCAGTCTAGGCCCATTGAAATGCCCAGTCTAGGCCCATTGAAATGCCCAGTCTAGGCCCATTGAAATGCCCAGTCTAGGCCCATTGAATTGCCCAGTCTAGGCCCATTGAAATGCCCAGTCTAGGCCCATTGAATTGCCCAGTCTAGGCCCATTGAAATGCCCAGTCTAGGCCCATTGAAATGCCCAGTCTAGGCCCATTGAAATGCCCAGTCTAGGCCCATTGAAATACCCAGTCTAGGCCCATTGAAATGCCCAGTCTAGGCCCATTGAAATGCCCAGTCTAGGCCCATTGAAATGCCCAGTCTAGGCCCATTGAATTGCCCAGTCTAGGCCCATTGAATTGCCCAGTCTAGGCCCATTGAAATGCCCAGTCTAGGCCCATTGAAATGCCCAGTCTAGGCCCATTGAAATGCCCAGTCTAGGCCCATTGAATTGCCCAGTCTAGGCCCATTGAATTGCCCAGTCTAGGCCCATTGAAATGCCCAGTCTAGGCCCATTGAAATGCCCAGTCTAGGCCCATTGAATTGCCCAGTCTAGGCCCATTTGATTTTATGGAAATATGGTTGTAGTGTTAAAAGTATAAGTAGGATCAAAACGTTTAGGTTTTTTCAAGCACACAGAGGACAGTCAGACTGCACGTTTTAAAGTTGTTTTGGTGTTGGTAGCTTTAACCATTTTAGTGCTAAAGGTGGCAGTGGAAAGAGAATAATAAGAATGAACAATTTCTAAAGTTGTGCTTGGCTTTCAGCAAGCACACCTTATAATTAGAAAAGGACAATTTCCTGAAGTAAATGTGTGTGCTTGCTAGTCTTGAAGTATTTATGGTTGAGGAATAGTAGTAGCAGTGGTAGTGATGGCAGTAGTGATGGTGTTAGTACTAATGGTAGTAATAGGGTTGTCATAAGTTATGGGTTAGTTATAGTGACCTATTTTGGGGTGCGTTGTAGGTGTGTAGTTACTATAGTGGGTTATAGTGGGCTATTATAGTAGGCTAGAGTGAGTACATTAAAGTTCTGTGGTAGTGATTTTAGTCTAGAATTTTGAAGCCTGCATTCCGCCATTGAAATTAATGGGGATACAACAACATTTATAGTTTATGAAGTATACTGTAGATGGTAGAGAAAAGCTGTGTTGAAGCAATCCAGTGGTGACCCGTCATTCAGGGCAGAGATTATTTGTGCCACCCTGTTTAGTTTATTTAGCTTTGTGATGCAATTCCCTTCTTCATTATAAGGTTACTGAACAGAAATAGTACATTATTTTCTGCTATGAGTGAGCCCATACCGAAGGTAGTTCATCTCCCTGTTCGGGCGGCGCTCGGCACTTGGCGTCGGTCTACTAGCCATCACCAATCCCTTTTTCTTTTTCTGTTTGTTTTGTCTTTGGTTCTTTTTCACACCTGCTTTCGTTTGCTTTAATTTCTGTGTGTATATATTTACCCTGTTGCCTGCCGAGGTTTGTGCGGGATTATTCTTTCATTGTGATGTGCTCGGTGAGGTTATGCCATTCTTTGTTTTCAATGTTTCTTAAGAGTGTTATTGTCTGAACTTTGTTTGTTCCTACGTGCGTTTTTACGGGTTCTCTGTTGTCGAGGGCATTGTACTTTTTTTGATTGTGCTTGCCAATTAAAGTACGCTTTCCAGACATCTCTGCTCTCCTGCACCTGACTCCTTCACCTACCTCCTAAACGCAACCTTATCACAGAATCCTGCACCCTGTCGATGGAGTCAGCAGGAGCGGACGTGCTCTCAACATCTATGGAGAAGCGTGTTCAACACCACACGGCAGTGCTACACCGGCTGGGGACCACGATGGATCAGGTGATGGCGACCATGGAAAGATGGGAGAGAGGTGGCCTTCCCACACCCCAACCAGTACTAAAACCCTCTCCTTCATTGCCTGGGTCAATGGTATTCATTGCCTGGGTCAGTGGTATTCGACTTGCACTCCCGAGGGAGTACGATGGAACGGCGGCAGGGTGCCAGAGGTTCTTACTCCAGATGGAATTATACCTGGCAACCGTTCACCCGACTCCGTCGGGAGGTGAGAGCGTGAACACCCTCGTCTCCTGCCTCTCAGGCAAAGCCTTGGAGTGGGCCAACGCGGTATGGAACGATCCTGACTCGGTGAGGGACCACTACTCAGAGTTCACCCGCCGCTTTCGGGCCGTGTTCAACCACCCACCTGAGGGCCAAGCGGTGGGTGAACGGCTGTTCCATCTAAGGCAGGAGAAGAGGAGTGCTCAGGACCACGCTAGAGTTCCGGACCTTGGCCGCTGGCGCGGGATGGAACGACAGGGCCCTGATCGATCACTATAGGTGCAGTTTGCGCGAGGACTTCCGTAGGGAGCTAGCCTGTAGAGACACCACCCTCTTCTTGGACCAGCTGATAGACATGTCCATTCGGTTGAACAACTTCGGGTCCTGTCAGTTCCATCCCCCAGCCCCTCCACTCCAACGCCCATGGAGCTAGGAGGTGCTGCAGGTGGCGCGACCGGAGGAGGGGGCTTTTCCTGTACCAGCTGTGGTCGTAGAGGGCACACTGCTGACTGGTGCTGGAGGTATCCTTCAGGGAGTCGAGACGCCAGGCCGAGCACCGCTCGGACACCTCAGGTGAGTCGGCACCAGGCTCACCCAGAGCCCCCTGTTGGTCACATGTAAATGTTGATTTTTTTCCCTGAATTTCCCCTCATTCCCAGCATAAGGCGCTAGTAGATTCAGGCGCAGCATGGAATTTTATTGACTGCGGTTTAGCGCATAGGTTAGGGATCCCCCTTGTTCAGCTTGACAAACCCTTCCCAGTGCACGCCTTAGATAGCCGACCATTAGAGTCAGGGCTAGTTAGGGAGGCCACGGCTCCACTGGGCATGGTTATGCAGGAGGGTCATGAGGAGAGAATTAGTCTCTTCCTCATTGATTCTCCTGCGTTTCCGGTGGTGCTGGGGATACCCTGGTTGGCCCGTCACAACCCCAGGATTTCGTGGCAACAGAGGGCTCTAATGGGGTGGTCGGCTGAGGCGGACAGGGCTTTTGGTCGCCTGAAGGCTCTTTTCACCTCGGCTCCCGTGCTGGCGCATCCGAATCCCTCTTTGGCATTCATAGTGGAGGTGGACGCATCCGAAACTGGGATTGGAACCGTGCTCTCACAGCACACTTACAAAGCTTCTTTTTGCGGAAGCTCAGCCCGGCGGAGCGAAACTATGACGTGGGGGATCGGGAGTTGCTGGCCGTTGTCAGGGCCCTGAAGGTGTGGAGATATTGGCTTGAGGGGGCTCAACACCCTTTTCTCATCTGGACTGACCACCGTAATCTAGAGTACATTCGGGCAGTGAGGAGACTGAGCCCTCGTCAGGCAAGGTGGGCTATATTTTTCACACAATTTAGGTTCACCATCTCCTATAGACCAGGCTCCCAGAACACTAAGGCAGACGCGCTGTTCCGACTGTATGATAAGGAGGAGCGGGCCATCGATCCTACTCCCATCCTCCCGGCCTCTTGTCTGGTGGCACCGGTGAGGTGGGAGGTGGACTTACGTGTAGAACCTACTCCACCACACTGTCCAGCTGGACGGGTGTACGTTCCGCTGGAAGTTCGGGACAGGCTGATTTGGTGGGCTCACACGTCTCCCTCCTCTGGTTAACCCGGGGATCGGTAGGACGGTGCGATGTCTTTAGCCAAGGACGTGAGAGTTTATATGTCCTCCTGCTCGGTGTGCGCTCAGTGCAAGGCTCCTGGGTAGCTGCCCAGAGGGAAGTTACAACCCCTTCCCGTTCCACAGCGGCCTTGGTCACACCTGTCGGTTGACTTCCTGACCGATCTGTCTCCGTCACAGGGCAACACCACGATCCTGGTCGTTGTGGATCGGTTTTCTAAGTCCTGTCGTCTCCTCCCTTTGCCCGGTCTCCCTACGGCCCTACAGACTGCGGAGGCCCTCAGGCACTACGGGGTGCCTGAGGACATTGTTTCTGATCGGGGTCCCCAGTTCACGTCCAGGGTGTGGAAGGCCTTCATGGAATGTTTGGGGGTCTCGGTCAGCCTTACCTCGGGTTTTCACCCCGAGAGTAATGGGCATGTGGAAAGACTGAACCAGGATGTGGGTACGTTTCTGCGGGACCGGCCAGGGGAGTGGGCGAAGTATATCCCATGGGCAGAGAGGCCCAGAACTCACTCCGCCACTCCTCTACGAACCTATCGCCCTTCCAGTGCGTGTTGGGCTATCAGCCGGTTCTGGTACCATGGCATCAGAGCCAGTCCGAGGCTCCTGTGGTGGATGATTGGGTGAGGCGCTCAAGGGAGACCTGGGAGGCCGCCCACGGGTACCTTAAACGGGCCGAAGGGCGGCAGAAGGCAAGTGCTGACCGCCACCGCAGCGAGGCGGGGGACCGGGTCTGGCTCTCGACCCGAAACCTGCTCTCAACCCGAAATAGGTTATAGCTCCCCCTTATTACCTACCGTTTTAACCCCTCGTTTCATGTGTCTCTCCTCAGGCCGGTGATGAAGCTGAGGTGCTGGATGTTCCTCCGCCCCCCATGGACATCGAGGGGGCGCTGGCGTATGCAGTTCGGTCCATACTGGACTCGAGGTGTCGGGTGAGGGGCCTTCAGTACCTCTTGGATTGGGAGGGGTACGGTCCGGAGGAAAGATGCTGGTGGAGGACGTATTGGACCCATCTATGCTGAGAGAGTTTCACCGCCTCCATCCGGATCGTTATGCCATTCTTTGTTTTCATGGTTTCATAAGAGTGTTATTGTCGTGTGTTTGTACGGGTTCTCTGTTGTCGAGGGTGTTGTACTTTTTGGATTGTGCCATACCTGTGTTGGTGGACATGCCAATTAAAGTATGCTTCTCAGACATCTCTGCTCTCCTGCGCCTGACTCCTTCACCTACCTCCTAAACGCAACATTATCACACCATAGGAGCAAAGCAGTAAGTAAGAGCCTAAAATAAAAGCAGGAAGCCTGTGCTGTAATTTGGTGAATCAACTCAGCTGACATCACAAAAAATACATTCCATTGCATGAGGTCCTCTGGCTTTCTCATCCAATGAGTTTTGAGAGAGGACGCAAGAGTATGTAATTGGGATCTTCCTTGTGTTTTGCACAACTCCACGGTTCTCAAACCTTGAACCCAGAGAGCTACCGTCCTATTGGTTTTCAATCCAACCCTAATCAAGCTCACCTGTTGGAGTAGAAACCTAAAAGACGGTTGCTCTCCAAGAATATGTTTGTCAATCCATGGTCTTACTAATGCTGAATGACAGTGTGAATAGCATAGTAACTGAGTAATTGTTGTTTTATGTTTTATAATAACATCACATTGGTTATTACATTTTTTTTTACTACAATTGTATTTCTGAAAATATTATTAGTATAAGAAGTAATGAGCCTCCAACTTCCTGGAATTCATTGTAGCTGCTGTTGGGGTCAGGGTAGTTAGATGGAATTGCTGCCACCACAGAGGCTGGGAGAACCCATTGTTGGCCTTGACCTAGATGTTCTCCCTTCAGCATCCAGTGATCTGATAAGAGACCAGTCTATTGTCTGGAGAGACAATAGGCCTAGGCCTATACAACATAAAATATAACAGGCCCAGGGATAATTGCATATTCATTTATCAGCCATATTGATGATGGCACAACACATTTACATTTAGGTAATTTAGCAGATGAGCAACTAACAGGAGCAGTTAGGATTTATACTTTTTACACTGTTCGGTAATATACATTATTTTATGTAGACCCAGATTACGGAGTGTGCATCCCATACAGTGTATTTCTATGGCGCGCATCCACTTGTTCTAGACACTGTTCACCTAGCCATCATTGTCAAACAAATTTGAAAGGGCCGACAGTAGCCAGTTACATTATGGGGTATAGGCAGGACACTCGAAAACACAGCTGGAAGGATGTCATTAGGTAGGCTATTTATTTTAATCTTGGAGAGTAATATAAATAACCTGTGAGTAATATTAGCCAAAACACTTATGCTTCAGAGAGCTTCCCATTGGCCCGTCATGTGGCACTTCATTTCCAGTTGATCCTGGGCATTCTGAAGAAAGTCTCCACATATTACCTGGTCCCATTCTCGACAGCCGACCTCTGCCAATGTCTGTTGGTATAGGTAAGGCATCTCTCGCAACTGCACCACCACCCAGGTAGCACCCCCCCCCCCAAAAAAAACAATATTTATATAGGTAGTACTATTATATTAAAACAGGGATGCATCTGGTGAGGGTCCAAAAAGGTGACAATATTTTCAGAGAATAACAAGTACAGTGGCAAGAAAAAGTATGTGAACTCGTTGGAATTACCTGGATTTCTGCATAAATTGGTCAAACAATTTGATCTGATCTTCATCTAAGTAACGAGTTGATGTTCATCAGTCCACGGTAAGACAAATTGTCTATAAATGGAGAAGGTTCAGCACTGTTGCTACTCTCTCTAGGACTGGCCATCCTGCAAAAATAACTGCAAGAGCACAGCGCAGAATGCTCAATGAGGTTATATCCTAGTGTCAGTTAAAGACTTACAGAAATCTTTGGAACATGCTAACATCTCTGTTGACGAGTCTACGACACGTAAAATACTAAACAAGAATGGTGTTCATGGGAGGACACTAAGGAAGCCACTGCTGTCCAAAAAAAACATTGCTGAAGTTTGCAAAAGAGCACCTGGATGTTCCACAGCGCTACTGGCAAAATATTCTGAGGACAGATTAAACTAAAGTTGAGTTGTTTGGAAGGAACACACAACACTATGTGTGGAGAAAAAAATGGCACAGCACACCAACATCAAAACCTCATCCCAACTGTAAAGTATGGTGGAGGGAGCATCTTGGTTTGGGTCTGCTTTGCTGGCTCAGGGCCTGGACAGCTTGCTATTGTCTACAGAAAAATGAATTCCCAAGTTTATCAAAACTTTTGCAGCGGAATATTAGGCTATCTGTTCACCAGTTGAAGGTCAACAGAAGTTGGGTGATGCAACAGGACAGTGACCCAAAAGACAGAAGTAATTCAATAACAGAATGGCTTCAACAGAAGAAAATATGCCCAGTCAGAGTCCTGACCTCAACCCGATTGAGATGCAGGTCTCAAGAGAGCGGTTCACACCAGACATCCTAAGAATATTGCTGAACTGAAACAGCTTTGTAAAAAGGAATGGTCCAAAATTCCTCCTGACCGTTGTGCAGGTCTGATCCGCAACTACAGAAAACGCTTGGTTGAGGTTATTGCTTCCAAAGGAGGGTCAACCAGTTATTAAATCCAAGGGATCACATACTTTTCCCACCCTGTACTGTGAATATTTACACAGTGTGTTCAATAAAGACATGAAAACGTATAATTGTTTGTGTGTTATTAGTTTAAGCAGACTGTGTTTTTCTATTGTTGTGACTTAGATGAAGATCAGATCAAATTGTATGACAAATTTAAGCAGAAATCCAGGTAATTCCAGGGTTCACATACTTTTTCTTGCCACTGTACATAATACATGTAATCTCAATACTCTGGAAACATGTTTGTGGCAGGCTGACATTGCTTAATTGATTACGTGGGTCAAGTTTTATCCGCAGAAGTGTAGTGTGCCATACATATCACAACGTGTTGCTGTTCTCACGAGCTGCATGATTTTCTGAAACCGGCCTATAGGCCTATTTGTTTGGCAAGAGAGCTGTGCATGCTGCATCTCGCTGTAGTAGGCTATGTTTTGGTTATTTGGATCTCCATTCACCTTTTGTTTACTGCGTTTGTTTACTGTGAATGTAACTAGCCTAAATATAGATTGTGTCATGCCTTTATCCATCTGATATTTTGTTTCCTAGGCCTACCACCTGGTACCGCTGTTTTGTTCTGTTTGCATTCACAATTTTGTCGGTATTCTAAGCCAAACTGCTATTCAGTATTATTGTTTGCATGCATGAATAACTAGACTACTACTTTCAGATTTAGTTTGCATTATTTTGTGAAGACAGCTGTGTGTACGGCTGCATTCACATAGGGTAATTCACCTATTACAAAGAGCCTATCTTGTAGCCTACTGTACATTCATGACCAAAACGGCCTTGCTTTAGTGTTTAGGGCGCTGTCCATTCTGCTGATACAGCGCATAGGAGATAGGCTACAGATTTCACGTCAACCTGTCACTTCAAAAGCACTCAACGGACTCAACGGTCTCAAAGTCTCAGCATTTGAACTTTGTTCATTGTGGTATAGCGTGATATAAGTACCCCCCCAAATGTTGCCCCATCACCGATTTCAACTGCCCCCTTAGTCACTTTATCTTGGCGCCGGGTCTGGAGAGCAGCTGAGTAGACTAATGGCTGGTTAGGCCATTAGGGGATGTGGCTGGCTGCTCACAGCTGTCACACGTGATATTATTGGATGAATTACTCATCTTTAACTGTATTCTATTTGTAGGATACGTAGAGATGCATTCTATGTTCAGTCATTAATTTCAATAAGAGAAACAAACACCATTATTCATTGGCGGGTGGTAATGTTAGCTAGGCAGTTTAGATGCTAGCTAGCTGACGTTAATAAGTCACTCTGCACTCCCATGCAAATCTATTTTACAGTAAAAATAAAAATAAAAAAATAAACATTTTAAGAGAGCTTAAGTTTTAACATTGTATAGCAGGAGAAACAGGCGGAAGAGTTGAGAGACCATCTGAAATGCTGCTCAATGATACCATGTACTGAACCTCTCCTCCATCCCTCTCATGTCGTGTCCTCACCACCCAGGGAAGCGGGAGACTCAATACCAGATCTGTGTCAAAGTAATTAGGCTAAACATATGCTGGCCAAGGAGAAGAGGGGACGAATAAGAAGCCCTACAGTCCAGTGGCACTTGGAAAGCATACAGAGGGAGAAGACGGAGAAAAGAGAGCCACTGGGAGTAATTATCTCAAATTATCTGTTCTGGTTATTTATAGCACAAGAAACAAATGGCAATTAATCTCTCAGTGAAATTGCTACATCCCTCCTGCCTTTTCCTGTATTATCCGCCAAGAAGGCCTTGAGGGATTTGAGAGTGGGGGTGGTGGTCTGTGATTCATTCAACTAACACGTACCCTTTCATCTCTGTACGGTCGTTCGCGCGCGTGTGTGTGTGTGTGTGTGTGTGTGTGTGTGTGTGTGTGTGTGTGTGTGTGTGTGTGTGTGTGTGTGTGGCTGGGGGGATGACAAAAGCAAAAGCTGTTTTTTTGCTGAGCGTGTGAGAGCCATTTAAGTGGTTAACCCAGTACAGCAATTAAAGAACACATAATAATCCATAACAAAAGCCTTGATTATCTAACTAAGTCCACTGTTTAATCATCCAAAATTGGATTATGTGGAGCTAATTATTCTTTGTCTGACCCTTTTGTCCGACTTCCTTTAGATTAAAACAAATCTGTTTGAATTCACATTCCAATGAATTTGAAATTAGAAGTTTTGGTAAATAAATACAAAGGTCAAACTTTAAACTTTGGAACACAAGCCCAAACTCAGGGGAGTGAATAGTATACATCACAGATGGTCCTTTAAGCAGGTTTTAGGATAGTAGGTTTTTCTCAATCCTCTTTAGAATCGTTGCTAAGTGGACCACTTGACTGGACCCAGACAATGACCGGTAGAGTTTGATTACTACCAGGGTAAACTCCCTTATCAACAATAATTTATCTGCTAAATTTGATTAATATAAGTCATTTATTAGCAAGTATTTAACATGGTGTTTGAACCCTGCCCACCTCTATTTGTACATTATTTTGAGTCTCTCCATATAGCTGAAGAGAGGGCATTGGAGGCAAACCTTCCCACTACACTACAGACCCACTGTGTAAACAGAGATCAGTATGAAAGGCTGCCTGGGGGCCAATGTATACCTGTGGGAGTTTGGGGCGTGCTTCATGGTTTATGCTTGAAAAAGAGCTATCATCTTCCTACTAATCTGTGGCTTGGTGAGGAATTCCCTCTGTATGGAGGTCATTTAGGAAAGATGGCTATATGCTGGATGTACTTGGTGATGCATGATCACTGAAATATAGTATAGAATATAGAATAACAAAGACATAGAACAGGCTACTTGTATAATTGCTCAAAAGCTAAATTAAATGGTAAATTATATGGTGGCTCATTTGTATTAATTGTGGTGAATGTCTACTTTAGCTTCTTATATGTAACCTCTGAACAACCATTAACACTACATCTAGAATTAGGTAATGATACCATTGCATGTTTATCTAGCAGCACCTCTTGTCACCCTTTTCCATTGTGAGCAACTATTGCCCCCTAGTGCTCAGGAATGGAGGTGGCTGTGGTCATTTCTATAAAAATCATCCCAGGTCTCATGTGTTAGTTTAATGGACCCATCTGTTTGTGACATACGACAGGCAATGGGTGCTAATCATAGAAGCAGGTCACAGGAGAGGACATGGCTAGAACCATTCCCATCCACCGGGTCTGTTCCCCAGGTATCTGTTTGCATGGAATCTAGTAATCAGCAAATGTAAATTATTTGTGAATTTATGGGGAAAGTGCCAACTCCTATGGCTGGACGCCGTTTGGGCTTGATGGATGTATCTGTCATCTGTCACCTTGTCATCTGGCCTTATCCGAATGGCCTGTGTTCCCTGGAACTTGCCTGCCAAGGAAGTCGTCTCAATCTGCTTCTCCTCCTCCATCTTGTAGTGGAGTAGACAAAGAACAGCAAGAAGATTGTTCCAATCAGTGCTGGTCACAAGTCGTGGAAACCGAAGGCAGCGGCATTCTGCTAAGCAGACTGGAGTGTCTGCGAGAGGTCCAGAGCAGATTGACATGAGGAACAGCTTTGCCGCCCTGGTGCCTGATCTACCTGCCCCTTCATCGCTGGTACGGCCTGTGTCTGTGATGACTCCAAATACGCTGACTCCAGCAGCGGCTTCATAGTCGAGTCTGACTCCTTTCCCTCTCTCTGGATCTGACAGGGCACTGCCTGCTGTGGGAGGTCTGGACCCATCGCCGGGAGCTGCGGGCATACGCTATCCTGCTTCTTGTGGGCCCGAGAAAGCTTCCACAAATTGTGTGAAGTAGGAATGGGCGGATCTTTCCATCTCCTTTTCCAGCAAATGTATTGGGTAGTTTAATGGTGAGAAATGTCTCAGTCTCTAGAGCAAAAACTTACAGGACATCAATATTTTAAATCTGCATAATCTAATTGAGTCTATCATAGTTAATGTTGGATTCAATGACATTATGAAGGGTAGCTCAGAAAAGCTGAATATGGATTTTAAAGAACTGATTGGGTCTTTGCTTGACACCAACGCCAACGCCCCATAATTTCTGGCCCTGTACCCTCCCTAAATCGTAGCACTGAACGTTTCAGCAGACTTTTAGACCTCCATAACTGGCTATGTGATTATTGCAGCTCTGTGGGTGTAACATCTATTGACAATTCTGATACAATTTGGAAACAAAGCTTGTTTTATAAGGAGAATGGGATCCACCCAAATCATTTGGGTTCCAGGATCCTTCCACAGCATTATTAGGCTGCGTTGAGACAATGACACAAGCCCAGCTCAGTTAATCCCTACCATTATGTTGCTGAGTTGTAATAATGCTTCAGCAAATGTACATTACTCAGGTGTGTTGGAAGACACAACTTAAGTAACCTAATTTATATCCCTCTAACTGTCCTAAATGCCTCTGCTAATCCTACAGCTATTGAACACAGCAACCATGTGCCTATGAACCAGAGATACTGTTTGCACTGAGGGGGTGTGCCCTAGTAGGATGTCCACTGTGTGCAGGTCACCATGCACTAACATAAATAAAATGAGCATGTCTACTGCTAAGCTTCCCAGTAAAGCAATGAAAACAATCAAGCATTGCAGAAAAGTGCTAAAAATAGCCCACATTAACATATGTAGCTTAAGAAACAAGGTCAATAAAATCAACAATTGCTAGTTAGAGATGACATTCATATTCTGACCATCTCTGAAACTCACTTAGATATTACCTTTGATGATATAGTGGTAGCAATACATGGTTAGAACATCAACAGAAAATACAGAAATGCCAATGTTGGAGGTGTTGCTGTTTGTATTTAGAACCACATTCCTGTAAAGTTTAGAGAGAATTGCATGTTAAACACTGTTGACGTAATATGGCTATAGGTTCATCTGCCATACTTAAAGCCCATTATTGTGGAAAGCTGCTATACACCATTGTGTTTGACCAGATACAATGCTATTTTACTGTAAACAAATTGACAACAGACTTTCAGCACGCTTATAGGTAAGGACATTCAACAAGCACAGCACTTACAGAAAAGACTGATGATTAAAAATATTGTGGGAGCTGATTTGTTAGACTTCAGTGTGGTTTTTGACATTATCAATCATAGTCTGCTGATGGAAAACATATGTGTTATGGCTTTACACCCCCTGCTATATTGTGGATAAAGAGTATCCTGTCTAACAGGACACAGAGGGTGTTCTTTAATGGAAGCCTCTCCAACATAATCCAAGTATAATCAGGAATTCCCCAAGGCCGCTGTCTAGGCCCCTTACTTTTTTCAATCTTTTCTAATGACATGCCACTAGCTATGAGTAAAGCCAGTGTGTCTATGTATATGGATGACTCAACACCATACATGTCAGCAAGTGAAATCGTTGCAACACTTAAACAAAGAGCTGCAGTTAGTTTCAGAACGGGTGGCAAGGAATAAGTTAGTCCTAAATATTTCAAAAACGAAAAGCACTGTTTTCGTGATAAATCATTAACTAAACCCCTAAATCTTGTAATAAATAATGTGGAAATTGAGCAAATTGAGGGGAGTAAACTGCTTGGAGTAACCCAGGATTGTAAACTGTCAATGTAAAAACACAGTAGCTAAGATGGAGACAAGACTGTCCATAAAAAAAGCGCTTCTCTTTTTAACATCCCTATCAACAAGGCAGGTCCAACAGGCCCTAGTTTTGTCACACCTGGACTATTGTTCAGTCTTGTGGTCAGGTGCCACAAAGAGGGCCCTCGGAAAATGACAAAAGGCTCAGAACATGGCAGCACGGCTGGCCCTTAAGTGTACACAGAGCCAACATTATTTTTATTATTTAGCTAGACAAGTCAGCTAAGAACAAATTCTTATTCTACAATGTTGGCCTACTCCGGCCAAACCCTCCCCTAACCTGGACGACGCTGGGCCAATTGTGCACCGTCCTATGGGAATCCCGATCACAGCCGGTTGTGATACAGCCAGGGATCAAACCAGGGATTGTAGTGACACCTCTAGCACTGAGATGCAGTGCCTTAGACCACTGCACCACTCAGGAGCCCTTTAATAACATGAATAATATGCATGTAAATCTCAAATGGTTCAAAGTGGAGGCAAGATTGACTTCATCACTACTTGTTTTTGTAAGAAGTGTTGACATGCTGAATGCACCGAGGTGTAGGTTTAAACTACTAACACGCAGCTCGGACACCCATGCATACCCCACAAGATATGCCACCAAAGGTCTATTCACAATCCCCAAGTCCAGAACAGACTATGGTAGGTGCCCAATATGACATAGAGCCATGGCTACATGGAACTCTATTCCAATATCAGGTAACTGATGCAAGCAGTAGAATCAGATATAATAAAAATAAATACACCTTACGGAACAGTGGGGACTGTGAGGAAACCCACAGAAAGTGAAGAGACACTGTTTACTCAGTACTTTGTTGAAGCACCTTTGGCAGCGATTACAGCCGTGAGTGTTCTAGGGTATGATGCTACAAGCTTGGTATTCTTCTCTGCAGATCCTCTTAAGCTCTGTCAGGTTGGATGGGGAGCGTTGCTGCACAGCTACGAGCACTCTGGACCTCAGTCTGGAGCAAAGGTTCACATTCCAACAGGACAACGACCCTAAGGATACAGCCAAGACAACGCAGGAGTGGCTTCAGGACAAGTCTTGAATGTCCTTGAGTGGGCCAGCCAAAGTCTGGACTTTAACCTGATAAAACATCTCTGGAGAGACCTGAAAATACCTGTGCAGCAACGCTCCCCATCCAACCTGACAGAGCTTGAGGGGATCTGTAGAGAATAGTGCGAGAAACTCCCCAAATACAGGTGTGCCTAGCTTGTAGTGGTTAAAATTGTGCCGGAAGAAATGGCAGCAGTTTTACGGGTGCCCAACCAATTGTGCTATTATGTGGGGGGTTTTCGTGTTATTTGTAACTTATTTTGTACATAATGTTTCTGCAACCGTATCTTACGGCAAAGAAGAGCTTCTGGATATCAGGACAGCGATCATTCACCTCGGATTAGACAAAGATTTTTTCTTCAAAGCACAGGACGCACAGGACATTCTCCGAACACCCGACAAGGCCAACATCCCAGTTATTGGCAAGAGGAAGAGATGCTGGTACAGAGGACACAGAGGGGGTGCCTCATAAGGATTCGCAGAAGGCGAGTGGAAAGCTGCCGTTACAGTCAATATTACTCACCAACATGCAATCATTGGACTATAAATTAGACAGGGTACAATCACGAATATCCTACCAACGGGACATCAAAAACTGGAATATCTTATGTTTCACAGAATCATGGCTGAATGATGACATGGATATTCAGCTAGCGGGATATACGCTGCATCGGCAAGATAGAACAGCACACTGTCATGTATTGTCATGTTGTGTCTTTCTGTCCTTTCCTTTCACCCTGTCTCCCTCTGCTGGTCGTATTAGGTTACCTTTTCTCCCCCGCTTTCCCCCAGCTGTTCCTTGTCTCCTCCTAACTACCTCGTCACCCCTTTTCCCACCTGTTCCCTTTTTCCCTCTGATTAGTCCTCTATATCTCTCTCTGTTTTTGTTCCTGTCCTTGTCGGATTCTTGTTTGTTGTGTTTCATGCCTGAGCCAGACTATCGTCATGTTTGCTGTAACCTTGTCCTGTCCTGTCGGAATCTGCCGGTCTATCTGAGCCTACCTATGTTTGGTTATTAAAGAAGCTCTGTTTAAGTTAGTTCGCTTTTGGGTCCTCATTCACTCACCGTGACAGAAGAATCCGACCAAGAATGGACCCAGCGACTTCGGATCCTCTCCACTCAGCCGTCGAGATCCAGGGAGCGATGCTAGGCAGACACGAGCAGGAATTGTCTGCTGCTCGACATGCCGTTGAGACGCTGGCCACCCAAGTCTCCAACCTCACAGAACAGGTTCACCATCTCCGCCTCGATCCACCGGCCACTTCCAGGGCTTTCGAATCTCCGGAGCCCAGAATCAATAACCCGCCGTGTTACTCTGGGGAGCCCACTGAATGCCGCTCGTTCCTCACCCAGTGTGATATTGTGTTTTCTCTCCAGCCCAACACTTACGCCAGGAGCACTGCTCGTGTCGCCTACGTCATATCTCTCCTTACTGGACGGGCTCGTGAGTGGGGCACAGCAATCTGGGAGGCAAGGGCTGAGTGTACTAACCAGTATCAGGACTTTAAGGAGGAGATGATACGGGTTTTTGATCGATCTGTTTTTGGGGAGGAGGCTTCCAGGGCCCTGTCTTCCCTATGTCAAGGCAATCGATCCATAACAGACTACTCTATTGAGTTTCGCACTCTTGCTGCCTCCAGTGGCTGGAACGAGCCGGCTTTGCTCGCTCGTCTTCTGGAGGGTCTCTGCGCAGAGGTAAAGGATGAGATTCTCTCCCGGGAGGTTCCTTCCAGCGTGGATTCCTTGATTGAACTCGCTATTCGCATTGAGCGACGGGTTGATCTTCGTCACCGAGCTCGTGGAAAGGAGCTCGCGCTCTCCGTTGCCCCCCTCTCCGCATCACTACCATCTTCCTCTGCCGGCTCGGGAGCTGAGCCTATGCAGCTGGGAGGTATCCGCATCTCGACTAAGGAGAGGGAACGGAGAATCACCAACCGCCTCTGTCTCTATTGCAGTTCTGCTGGTCATTTTGTCACTTCATGTCCAGTAAAAGCCAGAGCTCATCAGTAAGCGGAGGGCTACTGGTGAGCGCTACTACTCCTGTCTCTCCTTCAAGATCCTGCACTACCTTGTCGGTCCATCTACGCTGGACCGGTTCGTCAGCTTCCTGCAGTGCCTTAATAGACTCTGGGGCGGAGGGCTGTTTTATGGACGAGACCTGGGCTCGGGAACATGACATTCCTCTCAGACAGTTAAGGGAGTCCACGGCCTTGTTCGCCCTGGATGGTAGTCCTCTCCCCAGGATTCAGCGTGAGACGCTACCTTTAACCCTCACTGTTTCTGGTAATCATAGCGAAACCATTTCTTTTTTAATTTTTCGTTCACCTTTTACACCTGTTGTTTTGGGCCATCCCTGGCTAGTTTGTCATAATCCTTCCATTAATTGGTCTAGTAATTCTATCCTCTCCTGGAACGTCTCTTGTCATGTGAAATGTTTAATGTCTGCTATCCCTCCTGTTTCCTCTGTCTCTTCTTCACAGGAGGAGCCTGGTGATTTGACAGGGGTGCCGGAGGAATATCACGATCTGCGCACGGTGTTCAGTCGGTCCAGGGCCACCTCTCTTCCTCCACACCGGTCGTATGATTGTAGTATTGATCTCCTTCCGGGAACCACTCCCCCCCGGGGTAGACTATACTCTCTGTCGGCTCCCGAACGTAAGGCTCTCAAGGATTATTTGTCTGTAGCTCTTGACGCCGGTACCATAGTCCCCTCCTCCTCTCCCGCCGGAGCGGGGTTTTTTTTTGTCAAGAAGAAGGACGGGTCTCTGCGCCCCTGCATAGATTATCGAGGGCTGAATGACATAACAGTGAAGAATCGTTATCCGCTTCCTCTTATGTCTTCAGCCTTCGAGATCCTGCAGGGAGCCAGGTTTTTCACTAAGTTGGACCTTCGTAACGCTTACCATCTCGTGCGCATCAGGGAGGGGGACGAGTGGAAGACGGCGTTTAACACTCCGTTAGGGCACTTTGAATAACGCTCCAGCTGTCTTTCAGGCATTAGTCAATGATGTCCTGAGAGACATGCTGAACATCTTTGTTTTCGTTTACCTTGACGATATCCTGATTTTTTCACCGTCACTCCAGATTCATGTTCAGCACGTTCGACGTGTCCTCCAGCGCCTTTTAGAGAATTGTCTTTTTGTGAAGGCTGAGAAGTGCACTTTTCATGCCTCCTCCGTCACATTTCTCGGTTCTGTTATTTCCGCTGAAGGCATTAAGATGGATCCCGCTAAGGTCCAAGCTGTCATTGATTGGCCCGCCCCTAAGTCACGCATCGAGCTGCAGCGCTTTCTCGGCTTCGCGAACTTCTATCGTCGTTTCATCCGTAATTTCGGTCAGGTGGCAGCTCCTCTCACAGCCCTTACTTCTGTCAAGACGTGCTTTAAGTGGTCCGTTTCCGCCCAGGGAGCTTTTGATCTCCTCAAGAATCGTTTTACATCCGCTCCTATCCTTGTTACACCTGACGTCTCTAGACAGTTCGTTGTCGAGGTTGACGCGTCAGAGGTGGGCGTGGGAGCCATTCTTTCTCAGCGCTCCCTCTCTGATGACAAGGTCCACCCATGCGCGTATTTTTCTCATCGCCTGTCGCCGTCGGAACGTAACTATGATGTGGGAAACCGCGAACTGCTCGCCATCCGGTTAGCCCTAGGCGAATGGCGACAGTGGTTGGAGGGGGCGACCGTTCCTTTTGTCGTTTGGACTGACCATAGGAACCTTGAGTACATCCGTTCTGCCAAACGACTTAATGCGCGTCAGGCGCGTTGGGCGCTGTTTTTCGCTCGTTTCGAGTTCGTGATTTCTTATCGTCCGGGCTCTAAGAACACCAAGCCTGATGCTTTATCTCGTCTCTTCAGTTCTTCAGTAGCCTCCACTGACCCCGAGGGGATTCTCCCTGAGGGGCGTGTTGTCGGGTTGACTGTCTGGGGAATTGAGAGGCAGGTAAAGCAAGCGCTCACTCACACTCCGTCGCCGCGCGCTTGTCCTAGGAACCTTCTTTTCGTTCCCGTTCCTACTCGGCTGGCCGTTCTTCAGTGGGCTCACTCTGCCAAGTTAGCCGGCCACCCTGGCGTTCGGGGTACGCTTGCTTCCATTCGCCAGCGTTTTTGGTGGCCCACCCGGGAGCATGACACGCGTCGTTTCGTGGCTGCTTGTTCGGTCTGCGCGCAGACTAAGTCCGGTAACTCTCCTCCTGCCGGCCGTCTCAGGCCGCTTCCCATTCCCTCTCGACCGTGGTCTCACATCGCCTTAGATTTTGTCACCGGACTGCCTTCGTCAGCGGGGAAGACTGTTATTCTTACGGTTGTCGATAGGTTCTCTAAGGCGGCTCATTTCATTCCCCTTGCTAAGCTTCCTTCTGCTAAAGAGACGGCACAAATCATCATCGAGAATGTTTTCAGAATTCATGGCCTTCCGTCAGACGTCGTTTCGGACAGAGGTCCGCAATTCACGTCTCAATTTTGGAGGGAGTTTTGCCGTTTGATTGGGGCTTCCGTCAGTCTCTCTTCCGGCTTTCACCCCCAGTCTAACGGTCAAGCAGAACGGGCCAATCAGACTATTGGTCGCATCTTACGCAGTCTTTCTTTTCGCAACCCTGCGTCTTGGTCAGAACAGCTCCCCTGGGCAGAATACGCCCACAACTCGCTTCCTTCGTCTGCGACCGGGCTATCTCCTTTTCAGAGTAGCCTCGGGTACCAGCCTCCGCTGTTCTCATCTCAGTTCGCCGAGTCCAGCGTCCCCTCCGCTCAGGCTTTTGTCCAACGTTGCGAGCGCACCTGGAAGAGGGTCAGGTCTGCACTTTGCCGTTATAGGACGCAGACTGTGAGGGCTGCTAATAAGCGTAGAACTAAGAGTCCTAGATATTGTCGCGGTCAGAGAGTTTGGCTCTCCACTCAGAACCTTCCCCTTAAGACGGCTTCTCGCAAGTTGACCCCGCGGTTCATTGGTCCGTTCCGTATTTCTCGGGTCATTAATCCTGTCGCAGTTCGACTTCTTCTTCCGCGATACCTTCGTCGCGTCCACCCGGTCTTCCATGTCTCCTGTATCAAGCCCGTTCTTCGCGCCCCCGCTCGTCTTCCCCCCCCCCCCCCATCCTTGTCGAGGGCGCACCCATCTACAGGGTCCGCAGGATTTTGGACATGCGTCCTCGGGGCCGTGGTCACCAGTACCTCGTAGATTGGGAGGGGTACGGTCCTGAGGAGAGGAGTTGGGTTCCCTCTCGGGACGTGCTGGACCGTGCGCTGATCGAGGATTTCCTCCGTTGCCGCCAGGTTTCCTCCTCGAGTGCGCCAGGAGGCGCTCGGTGAGTGGGGGGGTACTGTCATGTATTGTCATGTTGTGTCTTTCTGTCCTTTCCTTTCACCCTGTCTCCCTCTGCTGGTCGTATTAGGTTACCTTTTCTCCCCCGCTTTCCCCCAGCTGTTCCTTGTCTCCTCCTAACTACCTCGTCACCCCTTTTCCCACCTGTTCCCTTTTTCCCTCTGATTAGTCCTCTATATCTCTCTCTGTTTTTGTTCCTGTCCTTGTCGGATTCTTGTTTGTTGTGTTTCATGCCTGAGCCAGACTATCGTCATGTTTGCTGTAACCTTGTCCTGTCCTGTCGGAATCTGCCGGTCTATCTGAGCCTACCTATGTTTGGTTATTAAAGAAGCTCTGTTTAAGTTAGTTCGCTTTTGGGTCCTCATTCACTCACCGTAACACACACTCCGGTAAGACAAGGGGGGGGCGGTCTGTGCATATTTGTAAACAACAGCTGGTGCATGAAATCTAAGGTTTTGCTCGCCTGAAGTAGAGTATCTTGTGATAAAATTCAGACCACACTATTTGCCTAGAGAGTTTTCAGCTATACTTTTCGTGGCTGGTTATTTACCATCACAGATGGATGCTGGCACGCACTCAGTCAGCTGTATATGGAAATAAGCAAACAGGAAACTGCTCACGCAGAGGCGGCACTCCTAGTGTCCGAAGACTTTAAAGCCGGGAAACTTAAATCAGTTCTACCTAATTTCTATCAACATGTCAAATGTGCAACCAGAGGAAAAACAATTCTAGATCACCTGTACTCCACACACAGAGATGCGTACAAAGCTCTCCCTCGCCCTCCATTTGGTAAATCCGACCACAATTCTATCCTCCTGATTCCAATCAAAAATTAAAGCAGGATGCACCAGTGACTCGTTCTATAAAAAAAGAGGTCAGGTGAAGCAGATGCTAAACTACAGGACTGTTTTGCTATCACAGACTGAAATATGTTCCGGGATTCTTCCGATGGCATTGAGGAGTACACCACATCAGTCACTGGCTTTATCAATAAGTTCATCGAGGACGTCATCCCCAAAGTGACTGTACGTACATACCCCAACCAGAAGCCATGGATCACAGACAACATTCGCATTGAGCTAAAGGGTAGAGCTGCCGCTTTCAAGGTGTGGGACTCTAACCCGGAAGCTTATAAGAAATCCTGCTATGCCCTCCGATGAACCATCAAACAGGCAAAGCGTCAATACATGGCTAAGATTGAATCATACTACACCGGCTCCGACACTCGTCTTATGTGGCAGGGTTTGCAAACTATTACAGACTACAAAGGGAAGCACAGCCGCAAGCTGCCCAATGACACAAGCCTACCAGATGAGCTAAATCACTTCTATGCTCGCTTCGAGGCAAGCAACAATGAGGCATGCATGAGAGCATCAGCTGTTCCGGACAACTGTGTGATCACACTCTCCGTAGCCGACGTGAGTAAGACTTTTAAACAGGTCAACATTCACAAGGCTGCGGGGCCAGACGGAGTACCAGGACGTGTGTTCCGGGCATGTGCTGACCAACTGGCAGAATTATCATTGGGAATTTTCAATCCCAATGATAATAACTAACACTTATTTAAGCTTTGACCAATCCCCGAGGTTTGTAAGACCCTGGGTTTAATAATAATTAGGCAAAGACTCCGTTTATGCAAAAGGTCCGTAAAGTTTATTCACGAGAACGTTCCATGCCATTTTATAACTCACTCCCTCCCTACCTAATACACGCACATACACACAAACACACAGTAGGTGGGATGTATCTTTCCTCATAGTTCTCACCACTCGTTTATCACTTCCAAGGTGGCAGTTCCCTCCTTCCGGGATTAGAGGAAGTTCTAAGGTGAATGGGCGCGAGAGAGTTCTAGAGTTCTAACCAGGTCAGGTCATACACGGTTTAATTGTTCTCTGTATTTTCTTAGTCACACACACACACATTTTTACTTGTCTCGACCAAACCTTATTAGACTGAAGTTTATCATTCTAATTCATTATACATGTTACATAATCTAATAATTTCTAATAGTGACGTTTGTCTAATTATTCATTATATATGTTACATAATGTCACGCGGTGTGACTAGGGTGGGAATTCTAGTTTCTTTATTTCTATGTTGGTGTGGTTCCCAATCAGAGGCAGCTGTCTATCGTTGTCTCTGATTGGGGATCATATATAAGTTGTCCTTTTTCATTTGGGTTTTGTGGGTAGTTGTTTTCTGTTTAGTGTCTGCACCTGACAGGACTGTTTCGGTTTTCCCTCTTTGTTATTTTGTTTGAGTGTTTTGAGTATTAAATTGATCATGAACACTTACCACGCTGCGTTTTGGTCCACTCCTTCATACGACGATCGCTACAGAACTACCCACCACCAAAGGAACAAGCAGCATTTAATTTGGGCCAGAAGGAGTAGGGATCCTGGACCCGGGAGAAGAGTGAGTGGAGGACTCATGGACATGGGAGGAGGTTATGGCAGGGGACAAGACCCGACCATAGAAACAGGCGGAATCAGCAAGGGAGGAACGGCGGCGATACCAGGAGTCACGGCAAGGAGGCAAGCACGAGAGGCAGCCCCAAAATATATTTTTTGGGGGGAGGCACACGGAGAGTGGCAGAGTCAGGGTTCAGACCTGAGCCAACTCCCCTTGCTTACCGTGGGGAGCGAGTGACCAGTCAAGCACCGTGCTATCCGGTTCTGAGCACCATGCCTTCAGTGAGCATCGACAGCCCGGTGCGCTCTTTGCAAGCTCCCCGCAGTGGCCGTGCTAGAGTGGGCATTCAGCCAGGACGGATTGTGCCGGCTCAGCGTTCCTGGCCTTGTTGCGTCTCTTTGGCCCAGGTTATCCTGCGCCAGCTCTAAGCATGGTGTCCCCAGTTCACCAGCAAAGCCCAGTGCGGCCTGTTCCAGCTCCCCACACTTGCCGGGCTACGGGGGGTATCCAGCCAGGATGAGTTATGCCAGCTCTACGCTCCAGACCTCCGGTGCGCCTCCACGGTCCAGTGTGTCCTGCGCTGGCTCTACGCACTATGCCTCCAGTGCGCCGTCATAGCCCAGTGCGTCCTGTGCCAGCTCTCCACACTCACCGAGCTAGAGTGGGTATCCAGCCAGGATGTGTTGTGGCAGCTCCACTCACTAGGCTGCCAGTACGTCTCCTCAGTCCGGTGAGACCTGTTCCGGCTCCACGTAGGAAGCCTCCAGTGATGATCCATGGCCCGAAGCCTCCAGTGATGATCCATGGCACAAAGCCTCCAGGGATGATCCATGGCACGGAGCCTGCAGTGATGGTCCCCAGCCCAGAGCCTGCAGCGACGGTCCGCAGTCCGGAGCCTGCAGCGACGGTCCCCAGTCCGAAGCCTGCAGCGACAGTCCGGAGCCTGCAGCGATGATCGGTGGTCTGGTTCCTCCAGCGATGATCTGCGGCCCGGTTCCTCCAGTGAAGGTCCATGCACCAGGGCCGCCTCCAAAATGATTGGGCGGATTGGGGTCTACGTCCCGCACCAGAGCCGCCGCCGTGAAGAGATGCCCACCCGGACCCTCCCCTTTAGAGTCAGGTTTTGCGGCCGGAGTCCGCACCTTTTGGGGGGGTACTGTCACGCCCTGGCCATAGAGAGGTTTTTATTCTCTATTTTGGTTAGGCCAGGGTATTTATTTTTTTAAATTATTTTTTTACCTTTATTTAACCAGGCAAGTCAGTTAAGAACAAATTCTTATTTTCAATGACGGCCTGGGAACAGTGGGTTAACTGCCTGTTCAGGGGCAGAACGACAGATTTGTACCTTGTCAGCTCGGGGGTTTGAACTCACAACCTTCCGGTTACTAGTCCAACGCTCTAACCACTAACCACTACCCTGCCGCCCCTAGGCATTCTAGTTTCTTTAATTCTATGTTGGTGTGGTTCCCAATCACAGGCAGCTGTCTATCGTTGTCTCTGATTGGGGATCATATATAAGTTGTCCTTTTTCATTTGGGTTTTGTGGGTAGTTGTTTTCTGTTTAGTGTCTGCACCTGACAGGACTGTTTCGGTTATCCCTCTTTGTTATTTTGTTTGAGTGTTTTGAGTATTAAATTGATCATGAACACTTACCACGCTGCGTTTTGGTCCACTCCTTCATATGACGATCTTTACATAATCTTATAATTACGTTTCAGGGTGGAATTGTGTAGTCATTACCTTAAACATATAAATTCCCCTGACCGAGTCTGTAATACCAACATGTTTCAAGCAGACCACCACAGTCCTTGTGCCCAAGAACACGAAGGCAACCTGCCTAAATGACTACAGACCCGCAGCACTCACATCCGTAGCCATGAAGTGCTTTGAAAGGCTGGTAATGGCTCACATCAACACCATTATCACAGAAACCCTAGACGCACTCCAATTTACATACTGCCCAAACAGATCCACAGATGATGCAATCTCTATTGCACTCAACACTGCCCTTTCCCACCAGGACAAAAGGAACACCTACGTGAGAATGCTATTCATTGACTACAGCTCAGCGTTCAACACCAGAGTACCCTCAAAGCTCATCACTAAGTTAAGGATCCTGGGACTAAACACCTCCCTCTGCAACTGGATCCTGGACTTCCTGACGGGCCGCCCCCAGATGGTGAGGGTAGGTAGCAACACATCTGCCATGCTGATCCTCTACATTGGAGCCCCTCGGGGTGCGTGCTCAGTCCCCTCCTGTACTCCCTGTTCACCCACGACTGCATGGCCAGGCATGACCCCAACACCATCACTAAGTTTGCATACAACACAACAGTGGCCTGATCACCGACAATGATGAGACAGCCTATAGGGAGGAGGTCAGAGACCTGACTGGGTGGTGCCAGAATAACAACCTATCCCTCAAAGTAACCAACACTAAGGAGATGATTGTGCAGTACTGGAAAAGGAGGACCGAGCACACCCCCATTCTCATCGACGGGGCTGTAGTGGAGCAGGTTGAGAGCTTCAAGTTCCTTGGTGTCCACATCACCAACAAACTAGAATGGTCCAAACACACCAAGACAGTCGTGTAGAGGGTACGACAAAGCCTATTCCCCCTCAGGAAACTAAAAAGATTTGGAATGGGTCCTCAGATCCTCAAAAGGTTCTACAGCTGCAACATCGAGAGCATGGTTGCATCACTGCCTGGTATGGCAATTGCCCGGCCTCCAAAGACCCCAGCCACCCCAGTCACAGACTGTTCTCTCTACTACCGCATGGCAAGTGACACTGGCGTGTCAAGTCTAGGACTAAAAGGCTTCTCAACAGTTTTTACCCCCAAGCCATAAGACTCCTGAACAGGTAATCAAATGGCTATAACCCGTCTTTTACGCTGCTGCTACTCTCTGTTTATCATATATGCATGGTCACTTTAACTATACATTCATGTACATACTACCTCAATTGGCCCGACCAACCAGTGCTCCCGCACATTGGCTAACTGGGCTATCTGCACTGTGTCCCGCCACCCTCCAACCCCTATTTTATTTACGCTACTGCTACTCTCTGTTTATCATATATGCATAGTCACTTTAACCATATCTACATGTACATACTACCTCAACCAGCCCGACTAACCAATGCCTGTATATAGCCTAGCTACTGTTATTTTTCACCGTCTTTTTTCCAATGTTGGTTAGAGCCCGTAAGTAAGCATTCGGCGCACGTGACAAATGAACTTTGATTTGATTTGTAGCATCATACCCTAGAAGACTTGAGGATGTAATCGCTGCCAAAGGTGCTTCAACAAAGTACTGAGTAAGGGGTCTGAATACTTTTGTAAATATGTCATCCGTTTATTTTTTTATAAAACAAAATACAAAAAAATTGTTTTGCTTTTTCATTATGGATTATTTTGTGTAGATTATGAGAGGAGAAAAAATATTTTAGAATAAGGCTCTAACGTAACAATATGTGGAAAAAGTAAAGGGATCTGAATACTTTCTGAATGTACTGTACATAATAGGAAGACTTTTTAGATGAGGTCTTCCAATATTAGTGCTCTACCCTCTAAACGCAATCACATAATGTTGGGGTCCATCCTTTAAAACACTGCTTTATATCCGTCGTTTTCTCAACATATCTTACAAAATATGTATATTGTTCTGTTTGTTCCGATATCTTGTTCTCTGGTGTTGTGAACTCTTCGCCACTTAATCCACGCCCACCTAGACGTGTAGCACAACCCACCTGGCGAAATGCTACCGAAGATGGTGGATAAATTAAGATAAGTAACTCAGGCCGTTTACCATTGGGGAAAAATAGTCTGTTTCGGTCTATTTAAGGGGGTGGCTCTCCCATAGATACCAATGTGATATAGCAGCCGGGGCTGGTCTACTGCTGCGTTCATATCAACTGGGAACTCGGTCTTCTCCGAATTCAGTGCGTTCAATACAGCTGGAAACTCGGAAATAAACTAGTTCCAACTGGGGAAAATATTTTGAACAGGCATGAACAGGGAACTCCCGACTTTCCGACCTGAGTATCAATGGCAAGATGATTTGACCTAGGTTTTTTCCCCACGATCCCAGTTGTTGTGGAAGCACCATTAATGTTTGCTTTACAATTACAAATGCAGCTTAGTGTGTGTGTGAACTGTGTCTGGTATTACGCTCGTGCGCTGAATAAGTTAGCTGACTCGCGCCCATTCACCTGACGTGGCGGGAAAGTTTTAAACGAGCGCTTCCTTGAGGTTAACAAACTGTGCCGTGTCCTACATTTATTATAATTTCTCTAAATTTCTGTGCCGAATCACCATCAAAACTCTTTACATGCTTCGAAGTAGTACAGAGGAGTTGACACCTGGCAACACCACGGACTCCGGAAGAAGCTCGGTGCTGTCACCTTTGGATCATCGAGGCGGACAAAGTGGGCCTGTGTCACTCGGTCGTGGATCAACATCTGCAGGGCTGCTCACAAGAGGTAGGCCTACATAAATTATTTAACGTTAGCTATGTAAACAAGCATGCTAGATAGAAAAGCTAACGATTCTGATGAAATGGAAATCATGTTGGCAAAGTTAAGGACTGCCAAATTCTCTAAATAAGGCTTATACACATGTTCATATGTTTTATTATCTAGGCTACAAAGCACTTAGCCATGCAGGCTTATTTAGATTGAGTTGTAGTCTACAAGTTGATGGCCTCTTTCTTTGACTCTGGTCAAGTGATTCACAGCTTCAGAGGGGGAAGGACAAGTTCATCTGTCCCACCATCCAGTGGCTCCTCATTCTGTGGGACCCCCAGACTCATGGGGGGGACCCCCAGACTTGGGAGGACCCCAGGCTTAGCTGGGGCTCTAGGCATACACCCTGCATGGACGCCACAGACTGAACCCTCTGGTAAAGCCATAAAGACACACGCAACTGAGTTGTTTTTCACTGGGCTGTCTCAGTTTGAGAGTTGAATTATTCCGCTCTCTCCATCCCTGCAGTGACCACTAGCTGCTCTTCTGTGACATCGACCACTGCTGCCTCTGTGATTGTGGCGGTGGTAGAAGGGCGTGGGTTGGCCAGGGGGGAGATTGGCATGGCCAGTATCAACCTGAAATGCCCAGAGCTGGTCCTCTATCAGTTTGCAGACACTGGGACCTATGCCAAGGTAGACCATAATAAACAAACAGGCTGAATTGGTTTACTGTCTTCAGTATCTCAGAACAGGGAGAGACAGGCAAATCCATCTCCATGCAGCCTAGCTAAGTGCATGGTTATCTCAGTGTACTAAATGAGCGTTAAACTTGTCGCTGATCCACTACCAGGTTATCACCAAGCTTCACATCCTGGTGCCACTCGAGATACTGATGCCAGACACTGCCAGTGAGAAAGGCAAAGGGACCAAGCTATACAGCCTAATCACAGAAAACTTTCAGGTGCTGAGTCATGGTGGTCTGTCTATACTGCTGAAGTGAGACTTTTGTCTTATGTGTTATTTGTTGCCTAACCTTCTTTATGTTTCAGTCAGTAGCTTTCACTGCAATCCAGAGAAAGTACTTCAATGAGAGAAAAGGGCTGGAATACATCCAGCAACTGTCTGCACCAGAGTACAGCACTGTTATTATGGAGGTGCAAGCTAAGTATGTCACTGGGCTCAGAGAGCACAACAATAATAGTTTGTCACTTCATAATAATCAATCAGGCAGAATAACCGTCCAGTAAACTGCAGTGTGCATCCCCAGATACTATTGCCTGGCAGCTGCGGCTGCTTTACTGAAATACTTTGAGTTCATTCAGAACTCCATTTATGCACCAAAGTCACTGAAAGTAAGCTTCAAAGGGAGTGAGCATACTGCCATGATCGACTCAGCGTCTGCCACTAACCTGGAGCTGGTTGTCAACAACAGGGACCACAGGTATGGTGGCGTGGCAGAAGGATGTGAAACTGTCTCACTTATCAGTATTTCAAACATGGTCAATACATCAAGAGAGTATGTGACGTCTAGTGTGTGTGTGTGCAGGAGTGAACATACCCTGTTAGGGGTTCTGAACTACACCAAAACCCCTGGTGGGGGAAGGCGGCTGCGCTCTAACATTCTAGAGCCCTTGCTGGATGTCGATACCATAAACATACGTCTAGACACCATTCAAGAGCTGTTACAGGATGAGGAGCTCTTCTTTGGCTTAAAGAATGGTTAGTAAACAGCTACTAACTGCATTACCTTATATTACAGTGATAGGTTTTCAATATTGATTGACAGTTCTGTACAGATTAGTGTGAACTTGTGTATTTCCTTTGCTCATTTCTACTGTGACTGCAGCCATTGGACATTTTCTGGATATAGACCAACTGCTCTCTGTTCTTGTCCAGATCCCCAAGCAGGAAACGGTACATATAGATTTTTAAAAAATGGTTTCCTGAAGATAAGAGTTGTCAGAGCCATAATGATGGAACAGTGAGAGGAATGTTAGAATCTCTCAATTTTCTTCTCAATGAAGGTTCAAGTTGCAGAGTCAAAGATTACACATGTGATTCAGCTGAAGCATACTCTGGAGTTGGTACCACCACTGAGGGTAAGTGCTCGGTGTCATTATAATATATTCAAAATCATTACTGTTGTTGTACCATGTGCCTTTTTATTACCAGTATTGTGTAAACAGATGGTGCTGAAGAACTGTAACACTGCTCTGCTGAAGGCTTACAGCAGCTCACTGGAAGACAACAGGTACATAATCACTAAAGGGATTGGGTTTTCCATTAACAAGCCTCTCGATAGAACACCTCTCAGGCACATTGCCTCCATTGATCCTGTTATGTTCTCAGGTTTGACATGATCTTGGAGCAGATCAAGTCAGTGATTAATGATGACACCAGCTACATGAAGGGGAGCCTCAACATGCGCACACAGAAGTGCTACGCTGTGCGCCCCAACATCAACGAGTTCCTGGACATTGCCCGGCGAGCCTACACTGAGATTGTGGATGACATTGCAGGTGTTCACTAGATGGTTATGATGTCTTAAAAGGATATGCAAATGTATAATCTCTTATCGGATTATCCCTAATTGATTTCAAACACTTTGATGTGTTATGTGTAGCCTACAGTCAATATTTCCTGGTGGGAATTACATAATGACCCATGTTGATGCACAGGGCTGGTTGACCAGGTGGGGGAGAAGTATGGCTTGCCGATACGCACCAGCTTCAGCACAGCTCGAGGCTTCTTCATCCAGATGAAACTGGAGGGGGTAGCTTTACCTGATGGGGAACTCCCAGCTGACTTCATCAAGGTAATAACTTATTTGATGAACACCTCTGTACCTGGCAATGCTGGACTGTGGCAATGGTGAATGGTATATACAGAGCTTTAAGTGAGAGAAACCCATTACAAAGTGTCATATAGCTTCATGTTCATGGTTTAAAATAGTTGTACCTGTCAGAATTGCTTTGGCTCTATATTATACTAAAACTTGTTCAGGAATTCTCCATAGTAATATATTTTCATATTCTTGCTGTGTTTTTATTCACACTTTCCTCAGGTGACGAAGCACAAGAACAACTACAGCTTCACCACAGCAGACCTGATGAAGATGAATGATCGCTGTGATGAGGCCCTGAGGGAAATATTTCACATGTCCTATGTGTGAGTAAAGAGCAGCTTCAGTCTCACAATTATCAGGCTACATTTTCAGTGTATAATGTGTACAGAAAAATATGTATTCTTTGCTTTGATCTGTCTGTCAAACCTACCCTTTATTTCTGTTATGATCACATGTCATAAAATGTAATTGAGGGAAGTTGGATTGACTTACTATTGTTTACCCAGTAGATGGGGCTATTGCGTTTGGCATTGTAGATAATTTTGTCCTGTTTCCACCTATCTCTTTCCAGGGTGGTGTGTCAGCTGCTGAATACAGTTCATGAGCATATACACTGTCTTTACAAACTGTCCGATGCTGTGTCCATGCTAGACATGCTGCTGTCACTAGCCAATGCATGCACCATCTCAGACTATGGTAAATCAAGCAGGAAAGTTAAATGTAATCAATTATTAATTTCCTCCCTACATATCTGCAAAAAGTATGTGTTGCTCAAATTCAGTCAGATTCAAGCTATCCCTGGAGTGGTTTGACCTCGCTCTGAGTCTAGACAGTATCTGAAGAAACCCACCCACTCATCCATCTCTCATAGCAGCATGAGTAAATAGTGTGTCAGCAGCAGCACCCTCTGTTCTCCTCTATATGTGACGAAGAGGCTGCTGTGATCTGCTCTCTATTTAACATTGGTTGCCCTGCTAGCTTAAGTTGTCTGGGCAGCAGCTCCCATAACCATGTGGGTGGTGACCAATGGCCCACAGCTGTCTGAAACAGGATCTCTGGAGGGACACGTGCTGACTGTCGGCCTTCTCTGTCTCAGTCATCTCACTCTCAGATTACCCTGGTCAAGAAACCATTACTGTATTTGACCAGACCAATCTTTCTGCATGACACGACTACTGTAGATGTCTGTTTTGACTGCATGCTAGAAGTGTTTTGAATTTTCTCATAAAATGTGTGATAAAATAACAAACCCAACTGAATGTCATCCACAGTAATTCAACACTGAGTAAAACATTTATTTACTAACCATGTAATTATGAATTTGTATTGTGTTCTTCCTAAAGTTGTTTTCCTTCTCTGTGCCTGCAGTACGTCCTGAGTTCACAGACACACTGGCCATCAAGCAGGGTCGTCACCCCATTCTGGAGCGCATCGTTGGCCAGCAGCCCGTGTCCAACAACAGCTACATCTCTGAGGGCAGCAACTTTGTAATCATCACTGGGCCCAACATGAGCGGCAAGTCCACCTACCTCAAACAGGTGGCGCTGTGCCAGATCATGGCTCAGATAGGTGGGAAACTACAAAATTAATTTAAAATGGAATGTAGTTATATAATTAACTTAATTTTCCGTGTTGTAACCATTCAACAGGCTTACTCACAGGCTACTTATATAATGAATCTGATCTAGGCTCCTTTGTCCCTGCCGAGTATGCCTCCTTCCGCATTGCTGACCAGATTTTCACCAGAATCGGGGTGGATGACGACTTTGAGACCAACTCCTCAACCTTTATGGTGGAAATGAAGGAGGTACATTTCCCATAGATATTTGCCACTCAGTGGTTTTGTATGTATTTTCGAAATACCGCAAAGTAATTCTGATTCATTTCTTTGTACTCCCAAGGTCTCATATTTAATCCATAATGTGAGTGATAGGTCTCTCATTATCATAGACGAGCTTGGGCGTGGTACTAGTGCTGAGGAGGGTGTCGGCATCTGTCACTCTGTCTGCGAATTCCTCCTTAGCCTCAGGGTAGGTACGGTGTGGCCAACCAGCACAGTGCCTCTCTCCTGTCTGAAACAATATGTGATTAATTGTATTTTTGTGTATGAATCATGGAGGCCTTTCTTTTCTTTGACTTCCTGTTACTTGCACTGCTCAGTTCACAATCTATCATAAGATAAATGTGTGCTCAGCTGTTTACCTGCTGGTCCCAGGCGTTCACGCTGTTCGCCACACACTTCCTGGAACTATGTGAGCTGGAGACATTGTACCCCAATGTGGAAAACCAGCACATGGAGGTTCAGCACACCCGCACTGGTGATACGGGTACAGAGCGTGTCATCTATACCTTCCTGCTGAGCCGTGGAAGCTCTGAGGAAAGAAACTACGGTAAGGAAATACAATCAGACACTTAACATTGTCCAATCTCAATCATTCACCTTAATTGTAAAAGGTTTACTGTAATGTTCAACGTTCAGGTCTGAGGGCTGCGGAGATGACTGCACTGCCTTCAACCATAATCCAAGAAGCAAAGGCGATTAGCTCTAAAGTCAGCCAACAGCTCTTGGTATGCTTTTCCAGTAGGCCATGCTTTTGGTATGCTTTCCAGTATCATTATTTAGATCTAACTTACTATCCATCATCTTATTCTCTGTAGTCCCTGATGGTCCGTCAACCTGTCGTCTTCCTCCTACCCTAACTCAGGCCAAGCACCACAGTGATCCGGAAACGCAACGGCAGAGAGCAGTGTACCACCTGGCCACTCGGCTCCTGCAGACAGCCAGGAACTCCAGGCTGGACCCTGACAGCCTACGCATCTATCTGAAGGGCCTGAAGAGACACTATGAAGCAGAGCTGCAGGTCATAGGAGAGCCTGTGTCCATGGAGACAGAGGAAGAATGAGTCGGATGAGGAAAGGGATGTCAAAGGGTGGGGAGGTGAGGAGAGAGGAATTTTAAGGAAGCTTGTGGACTTATGAGTGATGCTGTTTGACTATATCTTCTATAATGATATTCAATGACGTTGTTATATATGTAGTATTTGTTTACTCAATGTTAATCAGTAATATTTAAATAAAACATTTGTATATTTTCCAAGTGTCTATTATTAACATGGAGCGGGGCAAGGGAGGGGCCCACATTTTAAACACCCACGTTGCTTCAAAACCCCTATCAGAGAAGAAGGCCCTGCCTTTTCTATATCCTCATCTCCAGTCGTCTCTTAGTTGAATTTTACGCTGTGTGCTGAGACATATCGACCCGCCCCCGCGAAACAAGATACACAGGCAGCGTTGAGTTGTGCTGCTCTGGGGAACTCCATTTAATTTCAACATTCAGGAAACTGCGGCACTAAAACACCTTAGGGTATGTACATTGCATTTTCTCATACATTATTATTATTTTTTAAACGAGCTAGTCATTCAAGGCTGTGCTTAGATGAAACAGTAATCTGGGCCTGGCACTAGCCCCAACGCACTGCCGGAAAATCGGGACGCAAGAGCGGGTCAGATTTCAGGACAGAGGGCTGGGTGACTATAGGCGAGGCCTTTTTGTTGGGATTGGCTTCTCAGGTGCTGTACTCCTGGGTTAATAGCAGTTTTGGGAACGTTATTTGTAAACTACAAATTATTTTGTTTCCAGCATTTCACCTGTTTTATAATATAAAAACTATGTCCGTGCGTATCGAGACGTCACTCACTGACCAGACAAGTTTTCCCGCAAGTGTCATGATTTGTAGCACGTTGACACAGATGGAACTGGCTAACGTAACGTTATTCACTTCATTTATTGCTGGCTAGCTAGCTTACCTTGGACCGCAAACTACCTAGCTAGCTGAACGCCCTGATCCAAAAAGATGGCGTACATCGTTTGTGGCTAAAGTAAGGTAGGCTTCATTGGAAAAGCCGGAGTGGTTAACTATTCATTATTAACGTTACCCACAAACATGTGCGCCCCTAGTCAAATAATGACAGTACGGCTTTGTAACTAACCAGTTGGTATCCAAAGCAAGGCCTTACCAAAGCCCTCCCGTCAGTATCGTGTCCACCATTGATGTACGTTGCTAGCAAGTTACACTGAACAAATATCTAAACGCAACATGCAAAGTGTTGGTTCTTTGTTTCATGAGTTGAAACAAAATAACCCAGAAATGTTCCAAATGCACAAAAAGCTTCTTTCTCTCAAATGTGCATCTTTGCCAAGATGTGATCCACCAGACAGGTGTGGCATATCAAGGTGATTTAAATGGCATGATCACTACAAATCAAATTGTATTTGTCACACACACATGGTTAGCAGATGTTAATGCGAGTGTAGCGAAATGCTTGTGCTTCTAGTTCCGACAATGCAGTAGTAACCAACGAGTAATCTAACCTAACAGTTCCACAACTGCTACCTTATACACACAAGTGTAATGGGATAAAGAATATGTACATAAAGATATGAATGAGTGATGGTACAGAACGGCATAGGCAAGATGCAGTAGATGGTATCGAGTACAGTATATACATATGAGATGAGTAATATAGGGTATGTAAACATAAAAGTGGCATAGTTTAAAGTGGCTAGTGATACATGTATTACATAAAGATGCACCTTGTGTTGGGGACAAAAGGCCACTCTAAAATATGCAGGCCACTCTAAAATATGCAGTTTTGTCACTCTACACAATGCCGAATGCCACACATCTCATGTTTTGAGGGTGTGGGCAACTGGCATTCTGACTGCAGGAATGTCCACCAGAGCTGTTGCCCGGGAACTTAATTTCTTTACCATAAGCTCTCCAACCAGCCTCATAAACACAGACCACATGTATGGCATCGTGTGGGCGAGCGGTTTGCTAATGTCAATGCTGTGAACCGAGTATCCCATGGTGGGGGTATGGGCAGACAAAAGCTACAGACAAACACAATTGCATTTTATCAATGGCAATTTGAATGCACAGCGATACCGTGAAGTGATTCTGAGGCCCATTCATGCCATTCATCGCTGCCACCACCTCATGTTTCAGCATGATAATGCACGGCCCCACGTCGCATGGAAGCTGAAAATGTCCCAGTTCTTCCATGACCTGCATATTCACCAGACATGTCACCCATTGAGCATGTTTGGGATGCTCTGGATCAATGTGTGAGACAGTATGTTCCTGCCAAAATCCAGCAACTTCGCACAGCTATTGAAGAGGAGTGGGACAACACTCCACAGGTCACAATCAACCACCTGATCAACTCTATGCGAATATGCCGTGCTGCATGAGGCAAATGGTGGTCACACCAGATACTAACTGGTTTAATCATCCATGCTCCTACCTTTTTTGCATATCTGTATTCCCAGTCAAATGAAATCCATAGATTGGGGCCTAATTCATTTATTTGTGTTGACTTATTTCCTTATGAACTGTTTTTCAGTAAAATATTTAATTGTTGCATTTGTTTTTGTTCAGTATAGATAATACATTCACATTATTGTTAGTAATATAATAGCAGAACAATATCTAACCACAAGTGCTGCTTGCAAACTTACGTGCAAGGACATGGAAGGCATGCTAGCAGAGACTGAACATTTCATCACCTTGAAACAGAACTGATTAACCTAGGGGCTAGGCCTTATGCAATACTAGCTAGGGGAGTTTTGCTTAGAACAGAGCCTGTTCTCATATTAAGCATGGCCCAAAACACCCATTGTAGGCAGTTTTGTGGGTAAAGGAAATTACTACTTTACCTGTAGAATAGTTTCATTAGCCAGCTGGTTACATTCACATCATTACACTGTTTTAATGGATGGAGGGGTGACTGTTTTGAATTGTCCCAGTCATCTGCGCCTAAATGGTTATTAGGCTTATCATGTGATCTCTAATTGTCTAATACAATGATTGTTGTGAGCCTCATATCAGTGTGCATTTCTCTCCCACCATCTGTAGCTGTTGTGAAGAATGAGTGATCCTTGAGGTTTGTGTTTAACTTGCTAGGCTACTCCAGTATTTTGAAGATGATCTCTGCTTGTCATGTCTAACATTTTAACTGGATAAAGTCCCCCAAGTGCTCTTATTCATTACCCAGCGACTTGTGTTGACAGGGGCCATCTACAAAATCTGTATTGCATGACATTTGGTAAATGCTGTCTTTATGTTGCAGCCATATGAGGTATTTTTGCAGTAGGCGATATACGTCCAGACCCCTGGTCCTTTTCCTTACTTTAGGGCTGTAATTATTAGTCCAAAGAAGTTTTGCAACTAAAACAAGCGTTTCTATTGGACAAATTTAGTTAGGTTCTTCCCTGTTTGCCACCATTTTAAGGAACAGATTCGGCGTAATTAATATACCCCAGTAGTGATTGTTCAGTTAGGACTGTGTGTGTGAATGGCAGCCTTCTCTTGTGAGTCTTATTCCAGATATGGCTTGAAGGGGTGGTGGTTCTATTTGTTGGCACCCACAGGGCTGACTGCTGAGATACCTTATCAGCCTCTGGCTTCAGAGAGGCGCTGCAGTAAGCCTCATGGCGTAACCTGGATACTGAGGGATGTAATGGCTGGTTCTTATCAATGTCTTCCTCGCAGTATCTCTGTATGTTGGGTTTATTTGCAATACTTAAATTGTGCATGTTTTGGCCTGTTCAAGAATATATCCTACTGAAACATTAGCAGACTAAAAACAAGTTTACTGCTGTTATTTCTGAACACGGTATTACTGACACATATTACAGCTACAGGTCAGGTGTAGTGTGCCCTTAAAGGCTGGTTTGTCATGTTCTGTTTTCTCTCCTTGAGGACTGATAGTTTATAAAGGGTTCCTGACACAGAGGCTGCCATGTCTGTCCATGCTAAAACAGGAGCTCCAGCTAGCCAGTGGCTGGATTCCGGAGAGCCAATGGCCCGAGAGGGCTTTGTCTTCCAGGCTCATTTCCATGCTGGGACATGGCTCCTGTTGTACTGGGAAACTTTTTCACCCTCCAGTCTAAAGCATAGCTAGGGCTGAAAGCAAGCAGGCAAGCATGATGCGATTTACCCCACCCATCCTGTCCACACTGCCTTAGTGTTCTTTACTGCTTAAGAGGTGTTTACTTTCACAGCTCCAGTTGTCCCGCCTAGGGTGTTTCCTGGTGAAGTAAATGTTACGTTGGCTGCTCCGGTTTGGCCCTGAAAGGGTTTGTGGCCCAGCCCCTTGCTAATCAGTGTTGGCTTTTGCACCTATATATATTAAGGTTTCTTTGTGTGTCTGTGTGACCTTGTATTGAAAATGTGAATTCTTCCATTGAGTACATTGGGCAATCATGCCCTTTTACTCCCATCTCTTGTTATTGAGCAACTTTGGTTCATATTGTTAGCCTTGAAAGCCTCTAGTTGCTTTTACTGCTGGTATGATGTCCAATATGGATTAAGTACTTTCAAATGAGGTATCCAATAAGCTCATTTTACTCAACAGATAAGCAAATCTTATTCAACAAAGAGATGTGGCAAAAAACCTTGTGCCAATATTTGCTCTTCTGATCAATTAGAAACTGGCACATTAACTTCATGGAATTTAGACTGAACATTTTCCAAAAACACATTTACTTGGAACAATGCTGATGTGGAGTTTGGTAACAGAATGATAAAATCTGACTGTTTGACTGTTTGTGACCAAGTAAATATCTACTCCAAATTAAGATTCAAAGATGTCTGCAGAAAGAATGGGGTGTCGGCTGTGACTTGACACCTTGGGGTAGAAAATAAAACTATTTTGGTTATTCAACTACAGTAAGTTGAGTGGATCAACACCCTGTAACAGAATGACAATGGGTCCCTTATCTGTACTACACAGAAATGCGTAATTATGGATATGAATGTCGTTCTCTTTATGATGATGTGTCCTGAATAGGTACAATATGCAATATCCTCCTTTGCATATTTGGGTATTATTTGACACCCAGACTATTTTTACAAAAACACAATTTATTCAATCATATATGCCTGTTTGGACAGCTCAATAGAGTACAGTGCAGTAGAGTATAGTCAAGACAGTATATTACACTGTACATTACTTTAGTGTGCTCTACTGCAATGGTTCTCAACCTTTTTCAGTTACTGTTACCACCAACTGAATTGTTCTCTGCCCAGAAAGCCCACTCGTGTACATTTTACCAGTAAGCTTATGGTCTCAAGTCTTCTAAGGTACCCCTTGTGGATAGGCCAAGTTCCCCCAGGTGTCCTAGAACCACTGCTCTTCTGGACACTACTGTGCTGTCCGAACTTGTGAAACATGAACTATTATTGGTTCAGACCAAAAATCTACATCTGTGGACATTAAAATAAAGGCCAGGGCGGACTTAACAAATTTCAACTACTTTTCAACATCCATGAATGTCCGGTGTTCAGTGGCTGAGGATGCTGGTTGAAAGAAAGAGAATTTCAGGGCCTCCCGGGTGGCGCAGTGGTTAAGGGTGCTGTACTGCAGCGCCAGCTGTGCCACCAGAGACCCTTTGTTCGCGCCCAGGCTCTGGCGCGACCGGGAGGTCCGTGGGGTGACGCACAATTGGCCTAGCGTCGTCCGGGTTAGGGAGGGCTTGGCCGGCAGGGATATTCTTGTCTCATCGCGTACCAGCGACTCCTGTGGCGGGCCGGGCGCAGTGCACGCTAACCAAGGTTGCCAGGTGCAGGGTGTTTCCTCCGACACATTGGTGCGGCTGTCTTCCGGGTTGGATGCACGCTGTGTTAAGAAGCAGTGGGCTTGGTTGTTAAAATAATGTCTGAGTATAACAGAACTAAAACCAGAGGACAATCCATCCAGATTTAGTTTTATTTCAGCTCACCCATGATTACTATGGCTGTCAATGGGAGCATAAAAGGAAGACCTCCCAGATTGCAGTTCGTAGGGCTTCCACTTCCACAGTTTTTAGAGTTTCAGGCTCGTTTTTTGAAAAATGAGCTAGAATTTGTAGTTTTAGTAAGTGGCTCCCATTTTGGCTGTAGTGTTTATTGCGTGTTCCGGTGAGTGCGCGTACTTCGGTTATTTATCTCCGGTAATGGTCTCCGGTATTCTCCGTCTTAAATTTGATCGTTTATTTACATATTAGGGTACCTGAGGATTGATTAGGAACGTTGTTTGATATGTTTGGAAGAAGTTTATTGGTAACTTAGGTATTAATTTTTATGCATTTTGAACGAGGGTTGGAAGTCTAGCGCGCCAATGAAACTGATTTCTTGGGGATATAAAGGACTTTATCAAACAAAAGGACCATTTGTTATGTAGCTGGGACCCTTGTGATTGCAACCAGATGATCTTCAAAGGTAAGTGATTTATTTTATCGCTATTTCTGTCTTTCGCGACGCCTTTCTGTCATTTGAATTTCGCGCTCTGCAATTTCACCGGATGTTGTCGAGGTGAGACACTAGCGTCCCAATGATCCGTAAGAAGTTAAGGCATCATCATGCTTAATTCACTAGCCACATTTGGGAACTGTTATTTAAAATATATATAATATACAGTGCCTTGCGAAAGTATTCGGCCCCCTTGAACTTTGCGACCTTTTGCCACATTTCAGGCTTCAAACATAAAGATATAAAACTGTCATTTTTTTGTGAAGAATCAACAACAAGTGGGACACAATCATGAAGTGGAATGACATTTATTGGATATTTCAAACTTTTTTAACAAATCAAAAACGGAAAAATTGGGCGTGCAAAATTATTCAGCCCCCTTAAGTTAATACTTTGTAGCGCCACCTTTTGCTGCGATTACAGCTGTAAGTCGCTTGGGGTATGTCTCTATCAGTTTTGCACATCGAGAGACTGAAATGTTTTCCCATTCCTCCTTGCAAAACAGCTCGAGCTCAGTGAGGTTGGATGGAGAGCATTTGTGAACAGCAGTTTTCAGTTCTTTCCACAGATTCTCGATTGGATTCAGGTCTGGACTTTGACTTGGCCATTCTAACACCTGGATATGTTTATTTTTGAACCATTCCATTGTAGATTTTGCTTTATGTTTTGGATCATTGTCTGGTTGGAAGACAAATCTCCGTCCCAGTCTCAGGTCTTTTGCAAACTCCATCAGGTTTTCTTCCAGAATGGTCCTGTATTTGGCTCCATCCACCTTCCCATCAATTTTAACCATCTTCCCTGTCCCTGCTGAAGAAAAGCAGGCCCAAACCATGATGCTGCCACCACCATGTTTGACAGTGGGGATGGTGTGTTCAGCTGTGTTGCTTTTACGCCAAACATAACGTTTTGCATTGTTGCCAAAAAGTTCAATTTTGGTTTCATCTGACCAGAGCACCTTCTTCCACATGTTTGGTGTGTCTCCCAGGTGGCTTGTGGCAAACTTTAAACAACACTTTATGGATATCTTTAAGAAATGGCTTTCTTCTTGCCACTCTTCCATAAAGGCCAGATTTGTGCAATATATGACTGATTGTTGTCCTATGGACAGAGTCTCCCACCTCAGCTGTAGATCTCTGCAGTTCATCCAGAGTGATCATAGGCCTCTTGGCTGCATCTCTGATCAGTCTTCTCCTTGTATGAGCTGAAAGTTTAGAGGGATGGCCAGGTCTTGGTAGATTTGCAGTGGTCTGATACTCCTTCCATTTCAATATTATCGCTTGCACAGTGCTCCTTGGGATGTTTAAAGCTTGGGAAATCTTTTTGTATCCAAATCCGGCTTTAAACTTCTTCACAACAGTATCTCGGACCTGCCTGGTGTGTTCCTTGTTCTTCATGATGCTCTCTGCGCTTTTAACGGACCTCTGAGACTATCACAGTGCAGGTGTATTTATACGGAGACTTGATTACACACAGGTGGATTGTATTTATCATCATTAGTCATTTAGGTCAACATTGGATCATTCAGAGATCCTCACTGAACTTCTGGAGAGAGTTTGCTGCACTGAAAGTAAAGGGGCTGAATAATTTTGCACGCCCAATTTTTCAGTTTTTGATTTGTTAAAGTTTGAAATATCCAATAAATGTCGTTCCACTTCATGATTGTGTCCCACTTGTTGTTGATTCTTCACAAAAAAAAATACAGTTTTATATCTTTATGTTTGAAGCCTGAAATGTGGCAAAAGGTCGCAAAGTTCATGGGGGCCAAATACTTTCGCAAGGCACTGTATGTATGTATATATATATATATATATATATATATACACACACACACACACACACACACTACTGTTCAAAGTTTGGGGTCACATAGAAATGACCTTGTTTTTGAAAGAAATGTGATTTTAAAATAAATAAATGCATCAAATTGATCAGAAATGCAGTGCAGACATTGTTAATGTTGTAAAGGACTATTGCAGTTGGAAACAGCAGTTTTTTAATTGAATATCTACATAGGTGTGCAGAGGCCAATTATCAGCAACCATCACTGCTATGTTCCAATGGAATGTTGTTAGCTAATCCAAGTTTATCATCTTAAAAGGCTAACTGATCATTAGAAAAGCCTTTTGAAATTTATGTAAGCACAGCTGAAAACTGTTCTGATTAAAGAAGCAAAAAATCTGACCTTCTTTAGACTAGTTGAGTATTTGGAGCGTCAGCATTTGTGGGTTCGATTACAGGCTCAAAATGGCCTGTAACAAAACTTACTTTTGAAACTCATCAGTCTATTCTTGTTCTGAGAAATGAAGGCTATTCCATGTGAGAAATTGCCAATAAACTGAAGATCTCGTACAACGCTGTGTACTACTCCCTTCACAGAACAGGGCAAACTGTCTCTAACCAGAATAGAAAGAGTGGGAGGCCCCGGTGCTCAACTGAGCAAGAGGACAAGTGCATTAGGGTGTCTAGTTTGAGAAACCGATGCCTCACAAGTCCTCAAACTGCCGTCTTCATTTAAATAGTAACCGCAAAACACCAGTCTCAACTAGAGGGTCGACTGATTATGATTTTTCAACGCCGATACCGATTATTGGAGGACAAAAAAAGCAGATACCGATTTTAATCTGACATTTTTTTTAAAATGTATTTGTAATAATGACAATTACAACAATACTGAATGAACACTTATTTAAACTTAATATAATACATCAATAAAATCAATTTAGCCTCAAATAAATAATGAAACATGTTCAATTTGGTTTAAATAATGTAAAAACAGTGGTGGAGAAGAAAGTAAAAGTTCAATATGTGCCATGTAATAAAGCTTAAGTTAGAACATGAGAACATATGAAAGCTGGTGGTTCCTTTTAACATGAGTCTTCAATATACCCAGGTAAGAAGTTTTAGGTTGTAGTTATTATAGGACTATTTCTCTCTCTACCGTTTGTATTTCATATACCTTTTGACTATTGGATGTTCTTATAGGCACTTTAGTATTGCCAGTGTAATGGTATAGCTTCTGTACCTCTGCTCACTCAAACCAGGAACACAACGACAACAGCCACCCTCGAAGCAGCGTTACCCATGCAGAGCAAGGGGAACAACTACTCCAAGTCTCAGAGCGAGTGACGTTTGAAACGCTATTAGCGCGCACCCCGCTAACTAGCTAGCCATTTCACATCACACCGTTACACTAATCTCGGGAGTTCTTGCATTACAACCTGTAATTTTAAATAGATTTCTATTTGGATTTCATGTAATGAACATGCACAAAATAGTCCAAATTGGTGAAGTGAAATGAAAAAAATTACTTGTTTAAAAAAAATGGATAAGTGGCATATGTATTCACCCCCGTTGCTATGAAGCCCCTAAATAAGATCTGGTGCAACCAATTACCTTCAGAAGTCATATAATTAGTTAAATTCCACCGGTGTGCAATCTAACTTCTTGACACACCCATCCCATTAGCGGGATCATTTTCATCAACACCCACTGAATTACAGCGCGCCAAATTCAAATGACATTACTAAACATATTTAATTTTCATGAAATCACAAGTGCGATATAGCAAAACACAGTTTAGCTTGTTGTTAATCCACCTGGCGTGTCAGATTTCAATACAGCTTTTCGGCAAAAGCATAACAAGCGTTTATGTAAGAACATCTCTCTCAGTAGACAAAATATTACAAACACCTAGCAGCCAAGTAGATTGGTCACGAAAGTCAGAAAAGCAATAGATTAAATTGCTTACCTTTGATCTTCGGATGTTTGCACTCACGAGACTCCCAGTTACACAAATGTTACTTTTGTTCCATAAAGATTATTTTTCTATCCAAAATACCTCCATTTGTTTGGCGCGTTATGTTCAGAAATCCACAGGCTCGAGCGGTCACATCGCAAACGGAAATTCCAAATAGTATCCGTAATGTCCACAAAAACATGTCAAACGTTTTTTATAATCAATCCTCAGGTTGTTTTTAAAATATATAATTGATAATATATCAACCGGGACTGTCGCTTTCTCAATGGGAGAGAATGGCTGCCCCGCTCTGTTGCGGAAGCAAAACTCTGCGAACACCCAGCTATCCACTGACACAATTATCTTTCTCACTCATTTTTCAAAATAAAAGCCTGAAACTATGTTGAACACCTTGAGGAAGCCATAGGAAAAGGAATCTGGTTGACATCCCTTTTTAAATGGAGGCAAGGCATCCAATGGAACAAAGAGCTTTCATGAACAACAGCACTTCCTGGTTTGATTTTCCTCAGGTTTTCGCCTGCAATATCAGTTCTGTTATACTCACAGACAATATTTTGACAGTTTTGGAAACTTTAGACTGTATATGCATATTCTAGTTTCTGGGCCTGAGAAATAGGCCGTTTCAAATGGGCGCGTTTTTTTTTGCCAAAAATGTGTCACATGATCTGTCACATGATCTCAGTTTATATATACACCTGTTCTGAAAGGCCCCAGAGTCTGCAACACCACTAAGCAAGGGGTACTACCAAGCAAATTAACAATACTGACACAAAGTAGCCTGTGAATACCTGGCAGTATGATATTATGATTATTTCCATCAATCCAGTGGGTATTTGTTTTGCAAACTCTGCCATCACGTGTGCTACAAAACAGCCTCTTGCTAGGTGCCAAAATATTATATCACAATATAAAAAATGAATAAATGACGGTATAATGGTATTTGATTGTATTTTGTCTTTGAAAAATACAATGTCAAAATATGCTTTCTGGGTAGTTCATGACCCTAGTGTGCCAGTTCTTGCTGTGAGATGTTACCCAACTCTTCCAAGGCACCTGCAAGTTCCCAGACATTTCTGGGGGGGAATGGCCCTAGCCCTCACCCTCCGATCCAACACGTCCCAGACATGCTCAATGGGATTGAGATCCGGGCTCTTCACTGGCCATGTCAGAACACTGACATTTCTGTCTTGCAGGAAATCACGCACAGAATGAGCAGTATGGCTGGTGGCATTGTCATGCTGGAGGGTCCTGTCAGGATGAGCCTGCAGGAAGGGTACCACATGAGGGAGGAGGATGTCTTCCCTGTAACGCACAGCGTTGAGATTGCCTGCAATGACAACAAGCTCAGTCCGAGGATGCAGTGACACACCGCCCCAGACCATGATGGACCCTCCACCTCCAAATCAATCCTGCTCCAGAGTACAGGCCTCGGTATAACGCTCATTCCTTCAACGATAAACGTGAATCCGACCATCACCCCTGGTGAGACAAACCGGCGACTCGTCAGTGAAGAGCACTGTCTGGTCCAGCAACGGTGGGTTTGGACCCATAGGCGACATTATTGCTGGTGATGTCTGGTGAGGACCTGCCTTACAACAGGCCTACAAGCCCTCAGTCCAGCCTCTCTCAGCCTATTACGGACAGTCTGAGCACTGATGGAGGGATTGTGCGTTCCTGGTGTAACTCGGGCAGCTGTTGCCATCCTGTACCTGTCCTGCAGGTGTGATGTTCGGATGTACCGATCCTGTGCAGGTCTTGTTACACGTGGTCTGCCACTGCGAGGACGATCAGCTGTCCGTCCTGTCTCCCTGTAGCGTCGTCTTAGGTGCCTCGCTGTACGGACATTGCAATTTATTGCCCTGGGCACATCTGCAGTCCTCATGCCTCCTTGCAGTATGCCTAAGGCATGTTCACGCAGATGAGCAGGGACCCTGGGCATCTTTCTTTTGGTGTTTTTCAGTCAGTAGAAAGGCCTCTTTAGTGTCTTAAGTTTTCATAACTGTGACCTTAATTGCCTACCGTCTGTAAGCTGTTAGTGTCTTAATGACCATTCCTCAGGTGCATTTTCATTAATTGTTTATGGTTCATTGAACCAAGCATGGGAAACCAGTGTTTAAACCCTTTATAATGAAGATCTGTGAAGTTATTTTGATTTTTACGAATAATCTTTGAAAGACAGGGTCCTGAAAGGGGACTTTTCTTTTTTTTGCCGAGTTGACATTTAAAAGTGATTTTCCATTTATACTGTTCAATCCAACTCCAAGCAATTATTTTCTGCATTTCCTGCACTTTTATTATAATTTCCACACTGTGCCACATCGAATGCTTAAAGGGATACCATGGGATTTTTGTCAATGAGGCCCTTTATCTACTTCCCTAGAGTAAGATGAACTTGTAGATACCATTTGTATGGCTCTGTGTCCAGCAGGAAGGAAGTTGGAGGTAGTTTTGTGAGCCAATGTTAACTAGCGTTAGTGCAATGACTGCTAGCAGATACCCATAGACTTGGTTATCCACAAGTTCATCTGAGTCTGGGGAAGTAGATAAAGGGCCTCATTGCCATAATCCCAAAGCATCCCTTTAAGACTAGGGATGGGCATCAGTAATCGAGTACTTGAACAGACGTTTATGCGCGATCTTTAACCAGCGATTTTATTATTTTTTCAAATACTGTAAAACTATTTGGTAGCATGTGCTTCGTGGCTGCCCAAATGGTCAAGTGAAATTGTCTTAAACAGCTTGCTTGGACTCTAGTGTTCCATTTGTACATGTGGGGCAAAACAAACAAGAAGCCAAGCATTTATTATTATTTTTTACCTCAATTCCCTTCCTCCTCCGTGTCTCATTCGCGTTCCGACTGCTCCCTACACGTGCTGAGTGCACACACACGCTCCCGTTAGGCCTACATAAATAAATCTAACTTTTTTTTATCCCTTTTTATTTTTACCAGGTAAGTTGACTGAGAACACATTCTCATTTACAGCAACGACCTGGGGAATAGTTACAGAAGGGATGAATGAGCCAATTGTAAGCTGGGGATGATTAGGTGACTGTGATGGTATGAGTGCCAGATTGGGAATTTAACCCCGGTGTCCTGGCTAACATCCCTACTCTTACGATAAGTGCCATGGGATCTTTAGTGACCACAGAGAGTCAGGACACCCATTTAACGTCTCACCTGAAAGACGACACCCTACACAAGGCAATGTCCTGGGGCATTGGGATATATATTTTTAGACCAGAGGAAAGAGTGCCTCCTACTGGCCCTCCCTCACCACTTCCAGCAGCATCTTGTCTGTCATCCAGGGACTGACCGAGACCAACCCTGCTTAGCTTCAGATGCAAGCCAGCGGTGGGATGCAGGGTGGTTTGGTGCTGGCATAACTGATGGGATACACAAGCTACATTCCTTGCAAAATGGTACGTTTTTATCACAAATTGGTTGATTTTGAAGTAGGAACATGTGTTCCAACAACGAGCTGCAGTTTTGGAATAAGTGTGTCCTGTCTATTTTCCTCTTGGGCTACTTTGCAAACTACTTGTATTTTTTTGTTTAATTGGTTAGCCTATGCTATAACCCCCCTAAACATATAGGTTCCACACTGAAAATAGGTGAAAACATTAGTTTGATAAAGACTGAGCATATTTAAGTGTAGCCTACTTACTTACTACTTACCAAACGGATGTCGGTGGCCGTAATTCATCCCCATGCAGTGTTCAATGTGGAATTGTTAGAAGCCTCTAAAAATAAGGTAGAATAAACTAAATCTAAAGCCTGTATATCGAAAAGAGAGCTTTTTGTTGGTAACCCTGTGAAAAAATGATTTCAACTTGCCAATTTGAGCCCGGTTTGAATGATCACTTTTTAAGAATAACTGTTCCAGACAACTTTCTATTTTATTCTCTTTTTATATTACATGTGTTTTTTACTATAAAATAGATGTCTTGACTGTGATAAGGGCTCTGGAAATAACAGCAGCTTTTCTTCTAAATTAACAAAGCAATGCTATGCCATTGAGGGTACTGCATTTTTGAAGATTGTATTCCGTAATATCATTTGACATTAAGATGAATTTATTGAAACCTAAATGCCACTTGCCGCCTTTTTTTTACTGAGAGTGTGTGATATATAATCTCACATTTTGTTACGTTACAGCCTTAATCTAAAATGGATTAAATAAAAATACTCTCAATACCCCATAATGACAAAGCAAAAACAGGTTTTTAGAAGTTTGAAAATGTATTAAAAATATAAAACAGATACCTTATTTGCATAAGTATTCAGACCCTTTGCTATGAGACTCGAAATTGAACTCAGGTGCATCCCGTTTCCATTGAGCATCATTGATGTTTCTGCAACTTGACACCTGCGGTAAATTCAATTGATTAGACATGCTTTGGAAACGCACACACCTGTTTATATAATGTCCCACAGTTGACAGTGCATGTCGGAGCAAAAATTAAGCCGTGAGGTCGAAGGAATTGTCCATAGAGCTCCGAGACAGGATTGTGTCGAGGCACAGATCTGGGGAAGCGTACCAAAACATTTCTGCAGCATTGATGGTCCCCAAGAACATAGTGTCTTGCTGTTTCCAAGACACTTCCTAGAGCTGGCTGCCTGGCCAAACTGAGCAATCGGGGGAGAAGGGCCTTGGTCAGGGAGGTGACCAAGAACCAAATGGTCACTCTTGACTGACAGAGCTCCTCTGTGGAGTTGGGAGAATCTTCTAGAAGGACAACCATCTCTGCAGCTCTTCAACAATAAAACCTTTTATACTAGGGTGGCCAGATGAAAGCCACTACTCAGTAAAGGGCACATGGCAACCCGCTTGGAGTTTGCCAAAAGGCACCTAAAAGACTCGGACCACAGCACCATACTGTGGGGATGTTTTTCAATGGCAGGGACTTGGAGACTAGTCAGGATCAAGGCAAAGTATAGAGATCCTTGATGAAATGCCTGGAGCACTCAGGACCTCAGACTGGGGTGGAGGTTCACCTTCCAACAGGACAACGACCCTAAGCACACAGCAAAGACAACGCAGGAGTGACAAGTCTCTGAATGTCCTTGAGTGGCCCAGCCAGAGTGCGGACTTGAACCCGATCAAACATCTCTGGAGAGACCTGAAAATAGCTGTGCAGGGAGGTGTCATTCAACCTGACCGAGTTTTAGCGGATCTGCAGGGAAGAATGGGAGAAACTCCCCAAATACAGGTGTGCCAAGCTTGTAGCATCATACCCACGACTCAAGGCTGTAATCGCTGCCAAAGGTGCTTCAACAAAGTACTGGGTAAAGGGTCTGAATACATCTAAATGTAATATTTAAGTTTTTAAATAGCCCTGGCAGACCCCCCAGGGCACTTGGCTGGCTACTTTTTCTATTTGGCTGGCTAGTGTGTGTGTGTGTGTGTGTGTGTGTGTGTGTAAAGAAGGTAGGCTGTGGGCCGGGACAGTGTAGTCTAATAGGATCATATCACAGAGACGAGTGAGGGAGGACGCACACTATCACCCCTCGTACACTCACTCTCTCTCACTCACACACATACATTCTCACTGCACAGGGCTGGTTCTCTCATTCAGCAGACAACCTCTAGAAAAAGTAATTGAGTTATATTTATTACAAATCAATTCATGCGGTGTGGGAAAAGGCATTAGGTTTTCTGCTGTAGTATATCAAACCCATAAAGTATTGAGGACGTGTCACCATCAGGGAGGCACTGGGAGCGAGGTGGAATGCCTTCTGGCATTCATATCAGGCTGTCTGGAAGTATCCAAAGCTGTTTTAAATAATAATTTGGGGGCGTGACTATATATGTCCTGTTATACACGTGTGTGTGTGTGTGTGTGTGTGTGTGTGTGTGTGTGTGTGTGTGTTTGCCTATCCCAACTCCCATTGACACACCCGCAGGGAGTGGGGTCACCATTGTACAGCGCCCTCGGAACTAGGTTAAGTGCCTTGCTCAAGGGCAGGGTAACAGATTTTTCACCTCGTCGGGTCCAGTATTCAAACCAGCGACCTTTCGGTTACTGGCCCCAGTGCTCTAACCTAGAGACTACCATCCGCCCCATTTCACGTTAGCCCATTTCCCTTTCACTGGGATGGGGCTGTGCCAGTGTCTGGCTGGCCTTGAAGTTTGGAATTAAAGCAACTTTTAAAAATCTAAAATATGTGTCAACAAAGCGATATAGGACATTTGGGCATGAACTGATCAGCTATTTTGATATTCAATATTTGCAGCTATGCACCATTTGTATTTATTTTATTTCTTGGCTATGTTGAAAGTTGGTTATGTGCATATGACGTGCATGATACCAAAGACTTATTCTTGCTCTCTCTTCAGAATGGCGCTGGACATCTATGACTCTCAGTACCTGGTGATCCTGGCCCCCTCCCTGGTCATCGCCCTCATCTTCCTCTTCTTCTGGCTCTTCATGAAGGAGACCTCCTATGACGAGGTGCTGGCCAGGCAGAAACGAGACCTCAAGCTGCCACCCTCCAAACCAGAAACCCGCAAGAAGAACGATAAGAAAAAGAGCAAGAAGAAAGAGAGCAGTAGTAGAGGGGAAGGAGGAGAGTCTGAGGAAGACCTGCGTGACTTTGACGTGGCTGATGCTGTGAGCAGTTCCACTGCGGAGGAGGAGGAGGAGGAGCCTGTCCCTGTGGCTCCACCCACCCCTGTTTCTGCCCCTGTGGCATCGCCAGCCGAGGCCCCTGCAGGGGTGAGGGAGAGGAAGAAGGAGAAGAAAGCCGCAAAGGCAGCTGCAGCTGCTCCTCCTGCTGAGATGCCTTCGGTGAATGGCTCCAAGCAAGCTGGTCACAAAGCAGAGCCCCCTGCCCCAGTGGCTAAACCCAGTCCCCCCATACCCCAGCCTGACCCTCAGCCCCCAGCCCAGGCTCAGACCCCCCCCCAGTCCTCTGGCAAGAAGAAGAAGAAGCAGAAGACAGAGGCTGGTGAGTAGAAGGCCAGGGTGACTTTCATAGGATAAGAGGATGTGGTTCACTATGCGCTTGCCTGTGTCTGCAGACGGGGCTAGCGCCTTCCCCGAGGCCACTTGTTAGTGTCCTCCTGAATCAAATCAGATTATTTAAAGCCCAGTATGAGTAGTGAGCAGGACCTTCTACACAAATGGATCACAAGGCCATCATAATGGCATCCTCTTTTCCTCCATCTCTAAAGCCTAATTGTCCTCGTGTTGGTTCCTGTCTAGTGGAAGAAGAGATTAAGGTGGATAAAGCTCCAGCTCCAGTCAAAAAGGAGGTTCCTGTGCCGGTGGAAACCAAAGCCCAGGATGGAGCGGCCCCCACAGCCACCTCAACCAGTAGCAAGAAGAAGAACTCTGCCAAGAAGCAGAAGACTGAGCATGGTAAGGAGGATGTAGACCTACTGATACTGCAGGTTAATCAAAGTCAGAGCAGGTTCAGACATTGTTCGAAGCTACTAGCAGAAAGCAAAAAAATCGTACTCTGCCTTTTTAAAAATATTTATATTTATGAAATCCTTGGGCCCACTCTCAATTTGTGTGCCTTGTCTGGCCCCAAATATGACAATGTGTTTCGGTATCCCTCAGCCCAAGTGGATGATATCCAGCCTGACTCTGCAGGTCCTGCTAACCACCATGGTGATGCGCCCTCCAAGGGAAGTGTCAAGAAACAGAAGAATGAGATGGATAAAGGTGAGAAACCTACACTCCAATAGATAGCTACTATATCATGTTTAAACCTGACATATGAACAATTACATTTGATAAATCTATTTAAACTGCATCATTCTATTCCACTCCGCTGCCATGCAACACTTGTATAACACATCATAGTTCATCCTATGCCTTTATGTGTGTGTATTTGTAGAGAACTCTGAGGTGAAGCTGAAGGAGCTGCTTTTGGGCCTGGGAAGTCTGGCCCTGTCACAGGCAGAGGCTGTCAGTGTGGTCACTGTGCTTAAAGAGAAGAACCCATCTGCCCTGGACGCTTGGCAGAAGTCTGCAGCTAAGGCTGACCCCTCATCCCTGGAGAGAGAGAGGCTCCTCACCACTCTGCAGGAGGAGGCCTCCATCGCCAAGGACAAGGTCCAGCAGCTCAGCAAGGTGCACCTATACATACTCATAAGATGACCTTAACCCGACCATACCGGTACCAAAATATATATCCATAGACTACATCACTGGTTTATTACCTGTGGAATCTAGCAGTGGCTTGGTGGCATTTCATTCCAGTACTGATCCGCTGCCATTTCTGCCCTGTCCGCTGTTAGGAGCTGCAGCAGGAGAAGCAGAAGACTGTGAGGGCGGAGGCTGTTCTGAGGGACCAGCGTGGGGCGCTGGAGAAGGAGCTGAATGTCATGCAGGCTAAATCCCAGGGAGAGCTCCAGGGCATACAGATGAAGGTGACCACCATTCACCACTCTGATACCTTTACTTAAACAGGCCAAACCTCAACTACCGTCACTTTTTACTGTCATGCTTTATACTCCAACATCAGTCCTGAGGCAGTATAGACGAGTGTTTCTGTATGATACTGTATGTGTGGTCGTACTGACTCCCAATGTTGTGTAGTTCCAGAAGCTGAGGGAGCAGCTGGAGGGTCAGATCGCCAGGCTGCAGCAGGAGAACGGCATCCTGAGAGATGCAGTCAGCTCTGCCACCAACCAGATGGAGAGCAAGTGAGTGCCACCTCCCAGCCAGCTGTTTCTAGATTATAAAGATGTTAAGTTCTTTGATAGGTATTGTATTGCACTGTAAGAATACTAGTTGCCTTTGAGGCACGGCATGGATGAGTGTGTGGGTTATAATAGTGGTTGTGGTGTGCATGGCAGGCAGTCGTCGGAGCTGAACCAGCTGCGCTCTGAGTACTCTGGTCTGATGAAAGAGCTGACGGAGAACAACAACAAGCTGCAGCAGGAGGAGCACCAGAGGAAGTCGCTGGAGGTCAACTATAAGCAGAATGTGTCTCAGCTGGAGGTATGTGGTTTGTCAGGGGAGGGGCAAATGACTCACACGGGCATCTAATTTAATTATTTATTCAGCCCATAGTTCACTCGGCTGCCTCAGAGATTGAACACAAAGGAATCTCTCCTTCGTGGTCAGACCTGGACTGGACTGTTTCGGGTTTCTCACTGTAACCATGGGAGGGCCTGTGTCCGCCCTTCCTAAGGGGGGGGGGGGGGGGGGGGGGGGGGGTTCTGGGTGGTGTGTAATAGAACAGGGAAGTGGAGGATTGTGTTAGCTCAGGAAGTGGGTCTGTTTGAGGCTTTGTGCTCAGTATGAACACTGCTTCCCTGCAACAGACACCCAGGTCGGCCTTTCCTGTGTTCATAACCACAGTACAGTGAGATGGATTCTGAGAGGTTGTCAGTGTATGTGCACTGTTAAAGTGCCAAGTGTTGTCCTGTGATCACCAGGCTCAACTGCAGGAAGCTAAGCGCCGCTGGGACGAGCTCCAGAACTACCTCCACAATGTCAACGCAGAGAGGGAGAAACTTCATGCTGCTAAAGAAGGTGCTCAAGAGATTCTATAAACAGACCTCTGAAAGGCAAACGAATGCACGACTCATTGCCAATATGTAACAAATGTTACATGTGACGAAGGTGATATGACTGGGTCTGGTGTCTCCTCTCTCAGAGCTGCAGAGCCAGCTGCTGGCGGTGGAGACCGAAATGAGCAACAAGAACAAGGAGATCCAGACGCTGCACAGCAGCCTGACCGACACCATAGTGTCCAAGGACCAGGTGGAGCAGAAGGTGATGCAGCTGCTGGAGGTGTCCCAGCACAGCCTGGCTGACAACTCAGCGCAGGTCCAGGTAGGGGAACACAGCCCTAATTGTTGTAATGACTGTAATGTGTAATGTGATGTGTATAACAATAACACATTCCCTAGTGTTTACATTCACCAGTGGTTGACAGTTAAACTTGGAAGTTGTAGTTATTGTGCCAGGTATAAACAGGACTTCACATTCAGCCCATTCGGAAACGAGGGAGAGAAGTAGTTAAAGGGGAACAGTTTTAGTTGAGAGACTGAGATGGGCCAAATATTTGAAGTATTTTAGTATTTATATTTTTCATATTCTGGTATGCACTCAACATAACATCCTTTTAACCCTGACAGGATCTCCTGAGGGAAAACAGTGGCCTTCAGACCCAGATTGAGACTCTGCAGAACCAGTTGAGCTCACAGGTATGTTTCACCCTTTAGTTCGTCAACAAGAGTTCATATGTACAGTACCAGTCAAAGTTTGGACACACCTACTCATTCAAGGGTTTTTCTTTATTTTTACTATTTTCTACATTGTAGAATAATGGTGATGACATCAACACTATGAAATAACACAAATGGAATCATGTAGTAACTAAAAAAGTGCTAAACAAATCAAAATATATTTGAGATTCTTCAAAGTAGCCACCCTTTGCCTTGATGACAGCTTTGCACACTCTTGGCATTCTCTCAACCAGCTTCATGAGGAATGCATTTCCAACAGTCTAGAAGGAGTTCCCACATATGCTGAGCACTTGTTGGCTGCTTTTCCTTCACTCTCCAGTCCAACTCATCCCAAACCATCTCATTTGGGTTGAGGTTGGGTGATTGTGGAGGCCAGGTCATCTGATGCAGAACTCCATCACTCTCCTTCTTGGTCAAATAGCCCTTACACAGCCTGAAGGTGTGTTTTGGGTAATTGTCCTGTTGAAAAACAAATTATAGTCCCACTAAACTCAAACCAGATGGGATGGCATATCACTGCAGAATACTGTGGTAGCCATGCAGGGTAAGTGTGCCTTGAATTCTAAATAAATCCCCAACAGTGTCACCAGCAAAGCACCCTACATCACACCTCCTCCATACTTCTCGGTGGGAACCACACAGATCACCCGTTCGTTCACCTACTCTGCGTCTCACAAAGACACGGCAGTTGTAACCAAAAATCTCACATTTGGACATTGATTGTGTTTCGTGGCCCAAGCAAGTCTCTTTTTCTTATTGGTGTCCTTTTAGTAGTGGTTTCTTTGCAGCAATTTGACCATGGAAGCCTGATTCACTCAACATCAACTGTTCAGAGGAGACGGTCTGTTACTTGAACTCTCTGAAGCATTTGTTTGGGCTGCAATCTGAGGTGCAGTTAACTCTGAACTTATCCTCTGCAGCAGCGGTAACTGGGTCTTCCTTTCTTGTGGCGGTCCTCATGAGAGCCAGTTTCCTCATAGCGCTTGATGGTTTTTGCGACTGGACTTGAAGAAACGTTCAAAATTCTTAATTTTCCAGATTGACTGATCTTCATGTCTTAAAGTAATGATGGACTGTTGTTTCTCTTTGCTTATTTGAGCTGTTCTTGCCATAATATGGACTTGGTCTTTTACCAAATAGGGCTATCTTCTGTATACCACCCCTACCTTGTCACAACACATTTGATTGGCTCAAATGCATTAAGAAGGAAAGTAATTCCACTATTTAAGGCACACCTGTTAATTTAAATACATTCCAGGTGACTACCTCATGTAGCTGGTTGAGAGAATGCCAAGAGTGTGCAAGGCTGTCATCAAGGGTGGCTAATTTGAAGAATCCCAAATATAAAATATGTTTGGATTTATTTAACTTTTTTGGTTACTACATGATTCCATATGTGTTATTTCATCATTTGATGTCTTTACTATTATTCTACAATGTAGAAAATAGTAAAAGATCAAGAAAAAAACCTTGAATGAGTAGGTGTGTCCAACCCTTTTTGACTGGTACTGTATATGTGAGTGTGTTGTGACCACTGTCTTCCCTCCTCTTTCAGGCCACTACTGTATCCCACTTTGAGGAGCTACAGAAGCTGTAAGTGTTTCCCCAGCCCACTTGCACATCTGTCCTTGAATGTCTGTTCCTTATAATGTCCTCTCTGACTCTTGTCCCTGTCATATGGGTTGTGTTGCTGACTCTTGCCCTGTGTGGTTGTGTCCAGGCTGGCTGAGAAGGAACTGCAGAGGAAGAGTCTGGAGGACTCCCTGAATGGTGAGAGGAGCAGTGGTGCCAGCAGGGAAACTAACATGCAGGTACCTACAGTAATACTGTCTAAACCCCCATTATTACACCAGCTCTGTAAAATACGGTCTGTTAACCGGATGGAATGTGTTGAGCTGTAGGAATGCTGCTCACAGTACATTGGATTGATTTGTGGGCTTACTATACATGGAAGTTATTTCTGTGTGTAGCATAGTAGCTAGTACAGTTATAAAACAGAACTATGATAAGCCCTCTGGGCTGCCTTTGTTCATTAAAACAAAGTAAATTAGCTGAAAATTGTCATTAGGATAAAGATATTATCAAACTACTGTAGACCTACATGCACACTGTCAAATGAATGAAATGAAATGAGTGATATCTCCTTTGTGTGAGATGAATGTTGTTGAATCTGGGCTTCCTGCCCTCACCCTCCTCTCTCCTCCACAGGCCATGCACAATGAGAACATGTCACTGAAGGTAGAGCTCCAGAATCTGCAGGCTCAGATTTCTGAACAGGTCAGAAGTAAAACACGCCTGTTTTCTTAGATGGAACTCCTGCTGTGATCTACCAGTTCCTCAGTATGCATAACTCTGACACACCCTCTCTCCCCATCTAGACTGCTTCTCAGCTGACCTTGGATCAGTTCCAGAGGAGGTATGTGAGAACAGAGAGCATTAAGACCACACCAGAAAACAATGCTCTACTTCACATTGACCGTGTCTCACTATGTCTTTGTGTTGTTGACCCCCCCCCCCCCCACACACACACACAGTTTCCAAGAGCGGGAGGAGAACATCAAGACTGTGGAGGACCTGCTGAAGATGGGGCTGATTGAGGTGGCCAATAAGGAGGAGGAATTGAAGGTGAGCAGGGTTCATGAATGAGCTTGATCATTCCCACCAGATAAACACAGTTTTGATCGTGCATTTTGTAAATAAAAATGAAGTGTTTGAAATCAAATTGCTTTCTCTGTCAGACTGTAAGAGAAGAGAAGGAGGTTCTGAAACAAGAGATGGAGGTTTTAAAGCTTCAGACTACTGAACAGGTATGTTATGCACACTTTTTCCCCCCCACACGGCTCTACTGTCTCTTTTTATTTTGATAGTCTCAACTCCGTTCCCTCATGAATTCTCCCTCTTGTCTTTTCCTACTCTCAGACATTGTCCGATTCGATAGTGGATGCACTACAGAGCAAGTAAGTCAATGAAAATACCACTTTTTCCTTAGCAACTGCTATGAAACAGCTTGCCATATTCATGGTCAATTTGTTCTGTGTTCGCTAAGTTTTGTTGTTCTGTGTTTCAAGGATCCAAGAGAAAGATGAGCAGATTAAGTCAATGGAGGAGAGCCTACAGGCAGCACAGGAGAGTGACTCCAGCAATGGGATGACCATTGAGGTGTGTGTTCATAGTCTCTCTCTCAAAATTCAAGTTAAGTGCTTTATTGGCATGTGTTTAGACTTTTCCCAATGTTACTGTTTTGGTTCTAGACTGTGCTGTGTCTCCCTGCTGGGTGTTTGGTGTGACCCGGTGTTTGTTGTCCCTGCAGTCTCTGGAGCAGCAGGTGGTGGGGCTGGAGCAGCTGAGACAGAAGGAGGCGGAGGACACCACCAGTGCCAGAAACCAGCTCCTAGAACTACAGACACAGTAAGCCTACTGTACTATCCTTAAGCCTACTGTTCTACTCTTTCCTACTCGATTACTGCATTATACCCTGAGAAATTAGACAGACACACACTCTGTTGCAGGCTTGCTGCTAAGGACCAGGAGATCCAGACCCTACAGAGTGAGTTGGAGGCGAGGGCCAAGGAGGTGAGCGACAAGGTGCAGGAGCTACAGCAGCAACAGGTGAGGGAAGAGGTGGAAACAGTTCATTGGTCATCTGTATTGGCTGAATGGGAGAGGGTGAAAAATAATAAGATGTCATTTACTTTTTTTCTTGTTCTAGATGACCCACACTGAAGCCCCAAGCCCGGAACTGCTGACAGCGTGAGTAACAGCAATACTTCACAGAATTCCCTTCAGTATACAGTAGGTGTCCCTTGGCATGGGGCTATCCAGCAGCGTTATGCTTGGTAATGTATGTGTGGTGGTGTTCTGTCCTCCAGGTTGGCAGAGAAGGAGAAGCAGGTGTCTGATCTCCAGGGAGAGCTGGCAAAGCTGAGGGAGTCCCTGGAGCTTCACAGGAGCAAGAACAACGTAGGTGTCCCGTCCTGTGCTGCAGACTGTCCTGCTGCTTCCCCAGCCCACACCCACACTACCTACCTCTCCAGTCTAGACCTGACATACATCTGCAGACCTCATCCTGTATATACTCTGCTAAACCAGGGGTTCTCAAACCCTTCCTCGGGAACCCCCCCCCAGCCGTTCTATTTATTTAAACTATTCTGGAGCTAACACACCTGATTCAACTTGTCATCTAATTATCAAGACATTGACTAGGTGAATCGGATGAGTTAGAAAAGGGCTACAACAAAATTGTGACATGTCTGGGGGGTCCCTGAGAGGTTTGAGAACCACTGCCCTAAACCACACCCCTCAGTGATGTCACTCTACCTATTCATCTGCAGTCCTGTGCACCTCTGCTTCAAATGAATAATCTCACTCTACTCATTTTCCCAAGTGGATAAATTGCATTTTGTCGCAGACTATGAATGAAATTAATTAAGCTACTTGAAATTATTCAAGTCAGTAATTTCTCTACCGTTTACATTTTAGTCCTGTTAATTTGAAATTTCATGCTTATGTTGGCTAAGGCTTTCTACAATCAAACAGAATAGTTAAGGGATGTCAGTCTACTCTGCTCTGTTCATGGCCATGTTTACAAGGAGTCCCTATTTCTGTGTCCACAGTATAACAACAGCCTTGTTTTACAGAGACTGAGAGCTACCTTGTTGGCTAGCTCTGTATAACGTGATTTGGCTTTTCCTATCTAGGTACATTTGACTTTTTTGGCAGTGAGCTGCAGCTCTCCAGATTCTTTCAGTGTCTATCCCAAATACCTCTACTGAGTGACTAACTGTTTGTTTTTGCCTATACAATTTAGTGGCCGATTCTTTCAAAGACTCAATCGTTAGATGGGCAGCTCATGTTAAGCTGCGCTTGACCCTTAGACTGGTTTACAGGTAAAGTGCAGTGAGGATTTTCTTTTAAACCTACACTCAGAAACAGGAAAGGACAGCTGTACAGAAAAGGAGAGTAGAAAATAGTATTAGCTAATGGTTCTCTGTTCGTCCGTATATGAATTGTTTGTGTTGGTCACTGCATACTTTTCCCTGAGGCTGAACTGAAAGTCGTATCTCTTTTGAAACTGACTAGGAGCTTCGGGTGAAAAACTGGAGCGCTATGGAGGCTCTGGCAGCCACCGAGTCCATGCTTCAGGGGAAACTTGGCAAAGCCCTCAAGGTTCGGACGCTGCTTCCAGTCTGCTTCACTCTAGATTGAAAACTTGATTCATCCCCAAACAGCTATTGCCATAATCGACCAGTGAGATTACTCCATGATTCATACATATGCTGCTGCATACTGATTTCTCCCCTCTTTCTGCACTCTGGCCCTGAATAATTGTCTCCATTAGCTATACCTCTCTCAGGAATATCAGGAAGACTAATGAACTTTATGCACTTTACCACTGCTGTTCTTGAGTTCTGCTTGCTATTCTGCGCTAGAATCTGCTTTACTTATACAGTTGTATAACTACATAAATTCCAGTGCAAAGTAAAACTGTGAATTGAAAATGAGTGTGCAGTGACTGACTCCAGATTTCATGTAGCGGGATGGTCATATTCGTGATGCTCCTCTCACTTCCTGCCATGTGCTTCTCTCATTTCCTTTCCCCAATTCTGCATGTGTTCCATTATGCCTTGTGATGTGTATACACTGACATCAATACAGCCATCAGCCGCTAGTGAAATTCTATTCCAAGAAATTTGATCCTGCAGAATTGCCGTTTAGAAAATGATGTCCAGATTATGTGCAAAGTGTCAACATCGTTATTTTGTGTAAAATCATTTTTGAAAACATGCTAAAATAACAGTGATACCATTGATCAACATACATAAATCTTTCAGTTTGTGTACGCCACCACCTTACTGCATTGACCTATATACTGAACAAAAATATAAACGCAGCATGCCACAATTTTAAATCGGCAGTGGTGGAAAAAGTACCCAATTGTCATACTTGAGTTAAAGTAAAGATACCTTCATAGAAAATGGCTCAAGTGAAAGTCACCCAGTAAATACTACTTGAGTAAAATATACTTAAGTATGAATAATTTCAAGTTCCTTAAATTAAGCAAACCAGTAGGCACAATTTTATTTTTGTATTTTATTTACGGATAGCCACGGGTACACTCCAACACATTTACAAACAAAGCATGTGTGTTTAGTGACTCCGCCAGATCAGAGACAGTGGGGATGACCAGGGACGTTCTCTTGATAAGTGTGTGAATTGGACCAGGGAAAATGTATGGTGTAAAAATTGCATCCTTTTATTTAGGAATGTAGTAAAGTAAAAGTTGTCAAATATGAAGTACAGATCCACAAAAAATTACTTTAGTACTTTAAAGTATTTTTACTTAAGTACTTTACACCAATTGAAATAAATAAATGAGGCTCTAATCTATGGATTTCATATGAGAATGGGAATACAGATTGGTCACATGCTGTATCTTAAATTTTTTTTATTTTTTAAAGTAGGTGTGTGGATCAGAACCAGTCAGTATCTGGTGTGACCACCATTTGCCTCATGCAGTGCGACACATCTCCTTTGCATAGAGTTGATCAGGCTGTTGTTGATTGTGGCCTGTGGAATGTTGTCCTACTGGGTCGAAATTGCTGGATATTGGCGGGAACTGGAACACTGTCTTACAGGTTGATCCAGAGCATCCCAAACCTGCTCAATGGGTGACATGTCTGAGTATGCAGGCCATGGAAAAAGTGTGTGGCCGTGCGTTGTCATGCTGAAGAAACATGAGGTGATGGCGGCGGATGAGTGGCACGACAATGGACCTCAGGAACTCGTCACGGCATCTCTGCATTCAAATTCCCATTGATACAATGCAATTCTGTTCGTTGTCCGTCGCTTATGCCTGCCCATAACCCCACCGCCACCATGGGGCACTCTGATTCCAACTGACATCTGCAAACTGCTCACCCACACAATGCTATACACGTGCACTGCGGTTGTGAAGCCGGTTGGACATTCTCTCCAATGACATTGGAGATGGCCTACGGTAGAGAAATGAACATTAAATTCTCTGGCAACAGCTCTGGTGGACATTCTTGCAGTCAGCATGCCAATTGCACGCTCCCTCAACTTTTGGCATCTGTGACGTTGTATTGTGTGACAACTGCAGCAATTTTTCAGCTCTGCGAGAAATACGCTATTTTGTGTGTTATATTTTACTTTAGTGTAGAAACCAGACTGTAATATTGACACAAGTTCCTCTGCTGTAGCTGCTGTTAATATCCACCCAGCTGTTTCCTTGGGGTTTTTCTAGTCCTCTTCATCAGTGAGAATATGATCTGCCATTACCCTTTGCTTAGCCGTATGTATTTAGGGACCCACTAATAAACCATAGACTAACAGATTGCTCTCCTACTATAAACAGTTGTGGGGGTTCGGTATATTTTTGCCACAGTTCTAACCCCTAATGACTCGCTCCTCATGTCCATAAAGCAGACCGGGTACATGGTGAACTGATTTTCCCAGCAGCTGCTCTCGGCCATCTTGGTACAGTAAAAATGGCCTTCATTTTAAGCTGAGTGTAGGAGTTCCTGGACACCTGTTGTGTGCTCTCAGGAAAATGCATGCTCATACACAATCCAAAGCATATGTCACAGCGTAGATCCCTTTCCCCTTACAACACAAGGTGTTAATGAGAGTAGAGGTGGCCAGGACACCTCTCTCCTCCTGAGAGTTTCAAGCCCTGTGCAGCTAGTGGGATTAATGGTACCAACGTAGTGGGTTTTGTTTGGTGGTTCTTCATCACAGAGCACCACACGTGCTTCCATGGGAAGAATGTTAGCTCCTCCGGGGCATTACTGCAACTGAATGAACAAGAGTGAGTAACATGTTCCTCCTTGAAAGGAGACCAATGTGAACTTTGAACCTGTGGAGAGCAGAGCGGGGTCTAAACTTAATGAACTCGTCTCGTGGTGGTGCGTGGCTGCTGAACGCTGGGGTGGATGAATACTTGCTTGAAGCACACTCAATAAATGAGCCGTTGAAAATGTTAGCTGTTTGTTGCACTGGAGTGTCGTGGAGAGGGAGTTGTGTTTGTCACAGGCCATGCTCCTGTATGCACTCTGAGATGGGAGAGGTGAAACCAAGCGAGCAGAGAGGTAGCGATTTGAGGTGTTGGATGTTTTCCTGCACTGTGTGTGTGTGTGTGTGAGCCCTGAGTGTAGTCCATGTTGAACATCCACGTTTCTCTTCCTTCTCGCTCTCCTCTACCTCTTCAGGAGCACCAGACAGCCCTGGAGACAGCTCAGGTAGAGTGTCGAGAGGTTTTGCACAGACTGCTACCCAACGTGCCTCTGCCTGCTGAACATGTAAGGTCTCACAATACAGTATATAATGTGCCATTTAGCAAACACTTTTACCCAAAGCGACTCAGTCATGCATGCATATGTTTTACATATGGGTGTCCCGGGAATTGAACCCACTATACTAGCGTTGCAAGAGCCATCCTCTACCAACTGCCATACAGAGAACCACATGATGTGATATTAAATTCTAAGTTAATCTGTTCCACATGGTCTATTGTTGTGTATCTCTCAGAACCACCAGGAGTGGCTGCAGAGGTTTGAGACTGCAGTGAAAGAGGCCCCAGCAGCAGAGGTGACCCTAGCAGCAGAGCCCAGACCTTCAGCTCCAGGGGGCTCAGAGGACACCAAGGTTTCCTTTTACAAAGACTTTTATGTTTTAAAATGTCTGAGAACTGGGGTGGAAAGAAGTGAAACCAGGGCTGTTCCTTTCACCAGATATTGGCTGATAAGCTGAAGGAATCAGAAGAGGCCCAGAAGGTTCTACAGAAAGATTGTGAGACATACAAGAAAGTGTTGGCTGAGACGGTAAGGCGACGCTCTCTATCAGTGTCCTGTAGATGACGTTAAAAAGGTGTTGTGAGGAGGCTGTGAAACTAACCTGTAATAACCTCTACTGTCCACAGGAGGGCATCCTGCAGCGCCTCCAGAGCAGTGTAGAGCAGGAAGAGTCTCGCTGGAAGGTGAAGCTGAATCTGTCACAGACAGAGCTGAAAGAGGTGAACACTGAAGAACATTAAATTAACCTCAAATTGTTTATATTGCACTTTTAACAATATCATTGGTATGTGTGGTGCAGTGGAGACTGGTGGGAGGAGCTATAGGAGGATGGGCTCATTGTAAGGCTGGAATGGAATAAATGGGACAGCATCAAACACATGAAAACCACGTTTGACTCCGTTCCTTCATTTCCGCCATTACAATCACCTCCTATAGGTCCTTCCACCAGCATCCACTGGTGTGGTGCTTAGTCACTCTCCTGCCCTTTCTTTTCTAGATGAGTGTGAAAGTGGCAGCACTGGAGCAGGAGGTGGACAGGATGAGTGACCTCGGGGAGCTGGACAACGTCAGTCCTTCAGTTTAATACTTTACATACCGCACAGCAATTGTATTATTTAGTCACTTTACATCAGTTGACACATTCAATTTAATAGATTTTCATACATAGCTAAAAATGCAATATTTTGTTCGTCCATAGTTGAGAAGGGACAAGCAGTACCTTGAGTCTGAGCTGGAGAGAGCAGAGCACGAGAGCGCCACCTATGTGACGGAGGTCAGCGAGGTGAGCTGACTCAACTTCCTGTCATCTACCTGTCATACTCGGTCATTTCATAGTGGTTATCCATCTATGTAGTCATAGGGGCGGCAGGTAGCCTAGCGGTTAAGAGCGTTGGACCAGTAACCAAAAGGTTGTTGGTTCGAATCCCCGAGGTGACTAGGTGAAAAGTCTGTCTGTGCCCTTAAGCAAGGTACTAAACCGTAATTACTCTGGATAAGAGGCTCTGATAAAATGCAAATGTAGTCATTCCCCTCTGCATTGTCTCTGGGTGTTACTGTACTTGCTATATGTTTATGGAGCTTGTCTCTTTGTTTACTGTTTGTGGTATCCACCATTGTGTTTGTACATGCAACAGTTGGACATTACATTCATACACACAACACATTTTTCATTGTAGAATGCTCTGTTTTTAGAGGGTTTACGAACTTCACACAGTAACTTAAAGCACTTTATGTTTTTCTAGTTGTTTCCTGTAAAATCATTGGAGTCCCTTTGCAGGCACACGGAACAGAAACATTCCAGCTGCATTCATTCAAATCATCACACGTTTCTCCGGAGAGTGAGAGTATTTTATGTAGGTCGCTGTAGATCATTGGTCAGATCGAGAACCATCGAACTCTCCTAAACAGCTTTAGATGCTATTACACTCACACCCTAATTCACTACTAGGACACACCCTAGAAGCCAATCACCCAAGCCGTTCCCTTGCTTCAGCTGTGTAGCGTTGTTTCCCCGGGTCCCACAGCCGCTCGTTGAAAACATCTCACACTTCATTTCAGTTTAAAGATCTGTTGACTGAACTGCAGAGCTAACTTGATGGCTCTTATACAGAAACAGTCAGGCAGAATGAGGAGTTGAATTTGGTAAGCCTTGCTCACCCATATAGGTAGAGCTCCCGTAACCTGTCCCTCTTCCTTACTTCACCAGCACCACCACCCAATGTTATCTCTGGGGTCATCACCTGCCTTTGGAATACATGGTTCTCAATGTCCTTTGGGAGTCATGATTCTCAATGTCCTTTGGGAGTCATTCCAGCTATCTATCTACAACCTCTGGATACACTAGTGATATAAGTTTAAATGCAACAGGCTAAACTGTTTTTATATGCATGTGTAAGGTGGGTTTTCTTTGCTTTTTGGAGGAAGTTATATTCTTAGTGTAACGATAGACTGAGCTATTAGTATCATTGGTTATAGATGGACATTCCTTACTCGTGATAGGACAGACTTAAAACACTACTGTTTCCATCCTGCACACTATCCACTATCCCCCTCAAACTCAACTCAACTCTGGACCTTGAAGCCAGTTCCACTGTTTTTTCCCCCTTGTTCTCCTATTGTCAGGGACTGATTTTAGCTAGGTGCAATTATCAGGTAGAACAGAAAACCAGCAGGCTTCCAGACCTCATAGAGTAAGTGTTGAATAGCCCTGCACTATCCCATCACTACCACTAAAAGGCTTACGGTGGCTTTCTGCTACTCCTGTACAGGCCAATGAGCTTCTCCATGTCGGCCATCTTTGGGGATACATTCTATGTCTTCAACTGCACGCACACTTTCATCATATTATCATTCATTTGCCTCCACACACAGTTGAAACATTTTCAACGTCTCCCTGTCTTGACGTCTCTCTTGTCACCCTTCTGTCTGTGAATGCCTTCAAGGATACCTGAACATTTTGATTTTTTCATTTGACAATGCATAAAAAAAAAAAAATGTTTGTCAGTGTCTAGCTAATTATTATTAGTTTAGTAGATATAGCTACATGTCTACCTCAACTGCTCTAAAAGCCAAGTGAAAACAGTTTTGGTGTATGCAGATGTTTGCATTTTATTGGTAGAAATATACAAATATATCACCTCATGTATATGCAAATTCCCCCCTCCAAACAGTTTGAGATCAGATTTCACCAGGAGTGGAATGGTCATTGTCATGTGTTAAGTGTCTCATCTCTCTGTTGGTGTTTGGTTGCAGCTGAAGACCCAGCTGACTGAGACTCTGTCTAAACTGGAGACTGAGGAGCATGAGAGGCAGAAGGTGGCTGGGGATCTCTATAAGGTAAGACAGCCCCTCAGGATTGGACTACCATAAGTTTATGTTTGGATATACATTGTTGTTAGATAAATAGTTTGTTACCAGTCCCAAGTCTAGAATGAAACACTCTAGGAGCTAAATCCACTCTGAACATTTGAATACGTGGATGTGTTGAACACGCTTATATTACCTGAAATGTAAGCTTAAATGTTTCTTGTAATTTCCCCCATCCTGCTCCACCTCAGGCCCAGCAGTCTCTGGATCTGATCCAGGAGGAGTTCTGCAAAGAGACCGGCCAGGGTGACCTGATAGAGAACAGCAACCTCTCATCACACGTAAGACTTACTGGAGGGGAAGGGGAACTTTGTCTGTGGCTGGGTCGATTTTTTATTTTTATTTTAAATATTAGTTTTGAAGTCAGTCACGCATATGATCTAGGTAGTGTACATTTGTGGTAAAAACACAGGTAGCTATGAGTATTTGTAGTATTGTATGTTAAATGTAACCAGTCTTTACCTAGGGGTAGTTTTATTGACCAGTAGGTGTAGTTATATTGAAAGTGACCAGAGGGGATTAACTACACCGTCCCTCAGGAGGATATTGACAGGAAGGAGAAGAAGACTGCAGACCTAAACCAAACTGTGAGGGAACTGCAGCAGCTGCTACTGGCTGTCAACCGGCAACTCACCAAGGGACAAGAGGCGGTAGGACATTGGATAACTCGGCAATCAAAAGAAGGCTTTGAAATATAGGAGTCAATTTACAATAAATGGAGGGTATAACTGGCATGTAAGTCTTCGTTGTAACTCTAAAGAGATATTGAACTGTGCTTTCTTGCAGGAATCAGACTCGCCTGAAGTATAGGGAGGGGAGGATGGACCCTCTCTAGAGACAACCTCTCCACCTCTACCTCTCTTATCATGCCCTCATCCTCTCCTGCTATACTCCTCGCTTTCCCTTTCACCTGTACTGTAGGCAGCCTCTTGCTGACCCCATGCCCAGTGCTGACCTATAACCTCTGACCCCCACCTGCTCCTCCTCAGCAGGGTCAGGGAGAGACCTGGCTGGGCCCCAGAGCAGAGGGGCTCCCTTAAACTACAAACACGCCGAACACCAAACCAGACCTTACTACTGCAAAAGCCCACCACATTCCTCATGATCCCAACAGCACAGCCAGAACTAAAAGCATCCTACACATTCAGACTGTGTGGCATCCCCCCCCCCCCCCCTGTTTAGTACCCCCTTTTTTTCAATGGAACGCTTTGAATACATCGTATTTCTCTGTTAGTTTTCTTTGTCAAGAAGGCGAATAAGTGGATTCCTAAATTAACTTTGGGTTCTTTGTCCTTTTAAGTTAAAAAAGGAAAAATGTATTGTTTAAAAAAGTAACTGTTGGGACCTGCTGACTGTACACTACAATTGTTGATCTCTTTGACTCCTGTCCTGACAACTCAAACACGTACATGTGCTGATTCATGAATACATAACTACTGTACATGCATACTTTGGCTGAGTATTGGGAGGGGAAGGGGAGGGTCCCAGCATGTCAGATGGGGCACTAAGTAACTGTAACCATGGAGATCCGTAGAGGAAGTCTGTAAGTGCAGAGCCAGTAGGAGGGAGGCTGTGGCTTTGCCTCGCTGTGGGAGCAGAACGGCAGGTCTACCGAGCTGAGGTTTTTAATCCTTCTGTAACTATTAGAGGAATCCCATATTATCTGTAATCAACGCTCGCTATATTGTTGGTAATTTCATTAACACTGAATATTTCAGGGGGGGGGGTTTTGTAACAGGTGATCGTTAGTAAAAAGGATGCTTGAAAAATCTGCTTAGTGTCCTGTCTTCAGTTCTGCTCATCTTGACTGCACTTTCTTTGCCATACCACTGAGGGGCACCAATCTTCCAGACCTTACCTCTGCTTTTAAGAGCAAAGATGGGGCCTAGTTCATTGCAATTTTGTCCATTCTACACTTACAAAATCAACCCCTCAACACATCTAGAAACCACCTTGAAATGTTGTGCCTACCTGAGGGTTGAGGGAAGCTTTTTTTGTTGCTTTCATCTATCGGATACTTTCAGACCTATGAAATGTAATTTAGACCCGAACTAAACAAAGGGAAGGCCATTAACTCTGCTCAGTTTTTACGCTGATGACCAACGTTCTAAGTGCATGACTAATAAATATAATAATGTAAGGCTGTCCTCCCCTTTCAAGACAATCATGTTGCTGTCATGTGGTGGGTGTAATTTTAGGACACAGGAGGGCATTCGTGTGATTATGGTGTGTTAGCATGACACCTCAATTATGAAACTTTGTGTGACCCAGGTTGCCAACAGGATGGCAACGAAACGTTACTCAACAGGTTAATTCCGCATTCTTGCAAAACATTGTTTCATCATGCTATAGTTTAGTGGAAGTATGGCTGTGAGCTGAAATGGTATAAATAGCTGGGGTTTAGCTAGAATAATGACTGTGGCTGTGGTAACGAAATAATAGATCGCCAAGAAGGACAACTGCCCCCTACTGTTATCTGGAAACTTTACAACTGGAAATATGATCAGGTTTGTCACTGGCAGCTGTACAAGCAGTGGATCAGTGAATTACATATCCTGCTTTTACCTTCCATTCCGGTGGAGTTCAACATGTTAGGGAGGACATCGCATCTCTGGCGTATACTTCTGACCACATTCAGATGATTCAGAGGGGTTGAGTTAAATGCCGAAGACACATCTCGGTTGAATGACTAGGTATCCCTTTCCCATATACTGTAGTTCATTTAAGAATTAGCCTTGAGTGTTTGTTTCCGACTTTACCTTAGCTAAGACGGAGAGGAAACACCAGTTCTAAAATGGCATGATCATAGAATTGACATTGTGTGTGTGTGAGTCAATGTAGTACACTCATTGCTCTGCGCTTGTCACCTGTAAACTTGCATGTGGTCCTTCAGGACTGAAGAATAACAACAGGACTTTTGTTCAGCACAGGGGTCAGGGGAGAAAGTAGCACAGGATCAGCACATTCCAAAAATTCTCCCACTGTCATGCTGCAGTCAGCTGATTATGGGCCTTAACCATCATGGAGACCTAGCTATCGACAGAACAGGTGCCTCAGCATAACCCTCTCTACCCTGATATGATACAGGACCTTACATCAGTGCCTCTGTCAAACACCTTAATAAACAGTTGTTTCACTTTCCTATGATGCAGATCTCCAGGAATCCAGTCTCTAGATTTCTCACACACATGCATTGTCCTGTGAAGTATATCTCACTCTGTTTAAATGATGACTAGTCTGTTCTTGGAAGTCTTATGCCCACTGTGCAGCCGTATTCATCGACCTGGCCAAGGCTTTTGACTCTGTCAATCACCACATTCTTATCGGCAGACTCAACAGCCTTGGTTTCTCAAATGATTCCCTCGCCTGGTTCACCAACTGCTTCTCTGATAGAGTTCAGTGTATCAAATCGGAGGGCCTGTTGTCCGGACCTCTGGCAGTCTCTATGGGGGTACCACAGGGTTCAATTCTCAGGCTGACTATTTTCTCTGTATATATCAATGATGTCGCTCTTGCTGCAGGTGATTCCCTGATCCACCTCTACGCAGACACCATTCTGTATACATCTGGCCCTTCTTCGGACACTGTGTTAACTAACCTCCAGACGGGCTTCAATGCCATACAACTCTCCTTCCGTGGCCTCCAACTGCTCTTGAATGCAAGTAAAACTAAATGCATGCTCTTCAACCGATCGCTGCCCGCACCTGCCCGCCCGGCCAGCAACACTACTCTGGACGGTTCTCATTTAGAATATGTGGACAACTACAAATACCTAGGTGTCTGGTTAGACTGTAAACTCTCCTTCCAGACTCACATTAAGCATCTCCAATCCAAAATTAAATCTAGAATTGGCTTCCTATTTCGCAACAAAGCATCCTTCACTCATGCTGCCAAACATACCCTCGTAAAACTGACCATCCTACCGATCCTCGACTTTGGCGATGTCATCTATAAAATAGCCTCCAACACTCTACTCAACAAATTGGATGCAGTCTACCACAGTGACATCCGTTTTGTCACCTGACGCGCTCGTTGGCTGGCCCTCGCTTCATACTCGTCGCCAAACCCACTGGCTCCAGGTCATCTACAAATCTCCAGACCTTATCTCAGCTCACTGGTCACCATAGCAGCACCCACCCATAGCACGCGCTCCAGCAGGTATATTTCACTGGTCACCCCCAAAGCCAATTATTCCTTTGGCTGCCTTTCCTTCCAGTTCTCTGCTGCTAATGACTGGAACAAACTGCAAAAATCACTGAAGCTGGAGACTCACATCTCCCTCACTAGCTTTATGCACCAGCTGTCAGAGCAGCTCACAGATCACTGCACCTGTACATAACCCATCTGTAAATAGCCCATCCAACTACCTCATCCCCATACCTTATTTATTTATCTTGCTCCTTTACACCCCAGTATCTCTACTTGCACATTTATTTATATATAATATATAGATTCTGCACATCTACCATTCCAGTGTTTAATTGCTATATTGTAATTACTTCGCCACCATGGCCTATTTACTGCCTTATCTCCCTTATCGTACCTCATTTGCACACACAGTATATAGACTTTTTCTACTGTATTATTGACTGTATGTTTGTTTATTTCATGTGTGTTCTGTGTTGTTGTATGTGTCGAACTACTTTGCTTTATCTTGGCAAGGTTGCAGTTGCAAATGAGAACTTGTTCTCAACTAGACTACCTGGTGAAATAAATAAAATAAAAATGTATGAGAGGAGAAGTAGTTTAAATGAGTTCCATGTGAAGTTTAAGGAACTGTCACTGAAATAGTGCTCTACAATCACATCCCATTCCCACAAGCTCTTAACACACGTACACACTCTTTCACAGTCTAAGACGTCCAGGGAACTTGACCACTCCTGATGTAGAGGAGGCTGCAGGGGGAGGGCATGGAGGAACTAGGAAGGAAAATAGGAGCTTTGTCTTCAATACGTCATCATGGCTCATACAGTTAGTCACTATTGTGCAATTTGTTGCATTGAGTCTCTGTTCCATGCCTATTACCAAGAAACATCTGACTTTGTACTCACGCACACACACTCAAGCCAGACCCACCTCCACAGAGCAGCTCTCTCTGCATCTGCTCCCCATCAGTGTGGTATGTGCTAGAGAGCTTTTGATCTCCCTGCTTTGTGTGTGTGTATGTTTGGTGGTGGGGGGGTTATTGAAAGGGAGTCTCATGGTGCTCTTTTAAACAGACAATACCCTCTCTATGAAATGGGGGGACAAAGACTGTCTCACACAAAAGGGCTGTAAATAGTTATTATACCCCAGGCTGTTAAGACTAGCCTGAGAGGAAGAACGTTGGGGTATATAGCACAAGCAGCTAGACAGACTAGAGTTTTATCTGTAGTAACAGTAGTATTAATGGAATGATATGGAGAACCATGAACGTAACCAACAAATGCCATGGTTTAAAGTGGGTTGCTGTATTACTTACAGATGGATAGACAGGATTAGTACATCAAAAATAACATCAAGTTGTCAGAACTCTTTTTGGTGATGCATTACACCGCCGTGGTTTCCCCTCACTACCTTTTTGTTTTTGTGTTAACTGTTATTGCACTTTTAAACTGAACACCACCTCAAACAGGTTGTAATAGCAGAGTGGAGCACACCACTGAAGGGGGGCTCAATGCACTATTTACAATGGAGAGTTAGGAGGAATGGGGCACTTAGCCAAGCAGAGCCTTGTGAAAACAACCGAGACAGCCATGTATTGATGAGGGTGGTAGACAGAAGTGTAGAAGTGGCACATTCATCAGAAAGGTGTGACAACGACTGGACATATAGGATAGGGGAACCGGAGGGACTTCCTAGTTGGAAATGTGAGATTAATTTAACATTGGTTTGGCTGCTGCCACTTTTAGCTCAGTAAGACTGACAGTGAATGGCATTTCACCATTGGGTAACAGCGAATCACATTGAAGTGAGGCTAGATGCTTGCTGGAAGGTGCAAGTCAGAGATATTCACTCCTGGAGGTAACAGGGTACTTTGCCCCAGCTCCCCCCATTATAAATAGCCAACCAATTGCAGCCTTGGACTGGGTGTCTAATGTATATTTTAGTGAGCATGCAGTTTCTGTGTTATTCACTTGAGGCAGAACTGCTGACTTTGTCTTTGACCAGAGAGAGAATGGTCTGATTTGGCCCGTCAGCACTGTGGCCCCCCCATAGTTTGTCACAGCAGACAACAGTATTTACATTTTCATCACTCGCAACACAAAACCGAGAGGATATAATTTGGGTCTGCTCAGTTTCACACTGCATTAAAAATAAGTTGTCATAATATGTTTAGAAAGCCAGTCAGAGGGTTTGCGCTCAGGCTAGAATGAAAAGCGGATGGTGCGTGAGAGAGTGAGAAAAGTACTAGCACTCAAAACCATGAAAAGGAATAACCTAAGGAGGCTTAATTTAATCCATGCTCAAAATAATACAAAAAGTGAAAGCGCAAGGTGCTAATAAAAAAAAAGGAACAGAGCATTTGTTTCAGCCTTACATGCACGCATGTTGATTTTGTCCAACCACACCAGACACGATCAGGACACGCGTGTTGAAATATCAAAATGAACTCTGAACCAACTATATTAATTTGGGGACAGGTCGAAAAGCATTAAACATTCATGGCAATTTAGCCAGCTATCTTGCTGTTGCTAGCTAATTTGTCCTGGGATATAAACACTGAGTTGTTACTTTACCTATTCTGACAATTAATCCACAGATAAAAGGGTAAACCGAGTTAGTTTCTAGTGATCTCTCCTCCTTCAGGCTTCTTCTTCTTCTTTGGACTTTATATGGTGGTTGGCAACCAACTTTAAGGTGCATTACCACCACCAACTGGACTGGAGTGTGGACCTCAGTTCATCTTTCAATCACCCACGTGGGTATATGTTCCAAAAAAACAACGAGGAGATGGCACGTGGGTATATGCTCCAAAAAAACAATGAGGAGATGGGAGAGGCGGGACTTGCAGTTCTTCAAGCATCACAAATAGAACTAAGTTCTATTTTAGCGGCTGGCTACACAGACGTTTGTTGACGCGAGCGAGCAGTGTGGGTGCAATGATTGACATGTATGTGTACATTTATTTTGCAACACCCAAGTGCGCCACGCGAGCGGTGTGGTCAGCATGTTACATCTCTTTCCAATGATATGTGTTCAGAATGTTATGCCTTCATCAGTGCTGTACAAACAACAAACAAATTAAGAAGACTGTGTGCGTAACAGGCCCAACAGGTGCAAGCAGATAGTGGATTACAGACTGGCGAATAGGGAATCAATTAACAAGGAACATGTAGAAGTGCATAAAAAATAGACAATTCATATGTCACATATAATTGAGGAGACACCATAAGGGGACACTGAAGCTGGGGATGTTTGGCTCAGGGCTCTGCTCCCTACTACCTACCTACATTGTACTGTTGTATGAAATGTAATATCTTTATTTTTCTATCTTTTGTATAGTTAAAACAAAAAATAATAATGAGTACTTGTCTACTTGTTCATTGTGTAAGGTTGTTAGTTTACAGCTGTTTGTATTTTTTTATAGTGTAATGCAACTGCATTGAGAACTATCAGTGGGGTGGATGGGTAATAGTAATATTCATTTGCACCAGGACACTTCTGGAGGGATTCTGGCAAAACACCGGCAGTGTCGGCTTAGTTCTGGCTTACTCTGGGCAGTCATTCAATATGATGTCAGTCCGAGCCCGGCATCCGGATTCGGGCCGATTAAATCAGTCCCGGCGCGCCGGAATAGGGTCGCGTCGTCATTGCTAGCTGGGTCCCCTTACAGACACATCCAGGCACGCCTGCGAGCCTAAAAGAATCATACTGCACCCTGAAAGCTATATTAACATAGGAATCCACCTGGACCCCCTGCCTAGAATTGGACAGGTTTCATCTGTCGGTGAGTTTCGAACGTTCTGTTCTTTCAAAATGATGTGGAAAGTGGAAGCTATGATCCCTTTATGAATTTCCAGATTGTACTCTTTGTTTACATAATAGAAGGTGCCGCCTCATATCTAGCCATGCCCATCATGCGATGTAGACAAACAAGGGAAATCTGTTGTCATTTGTAGAATTTCGTTGACAAAAAAAATATGATTGAAATCAAATGATGAACAAAACGATATCAAATCAAGATATCAGTATACATCGATAGTGTTTGATCAATAAATGTTTTTTTTAAAGTGTGGAATGTGTCTAAAGAACCCCACCCCTATATAAAGTAAAGGACAACTGAATGGTATGGTCCACCCTCTGCTCCTGGTTGTTTTTGGATCTGCTTTTAAAGCGGATTGAACCACCGAGTTGCGTTAACCACGACTCCCTTACAAAACAACGTTTTTATTCCATTAATTTAAAAGGGAAAACTGCTCTATATAGTCGTAAAAACGTATGCAACGAGATATACAGTGAAATGGCAGTTGCGTACACTCTTTGTAGGGAATCCCTTGTGTTCTTTTCCCTCTGAATTTGAGAGAGTGCATTGAGACCGAGAGGTGCCTGCTGTCCATTGAAGCAAGAAGCCTCATGTTTTCACCAAGCCAGGAGGAGCAGTGCGCCCCTACAAAAGACCCCATAAAATACGGGGAGTTGGTAGTATTAGGGTAAGTTGAAGAAAAGCTTACGTTTAGTAAGTTACAAAAGTGTTGGTATTTTAGAAAGTCAACAAGTTAGCTAGCTAACAATTTGTAGGCTAGTTGGAGAAGTCGAGGCTATGTTTGACTGATTTAACTTTTTGTTCCAGCACTGAAAACACAGACCGGAGTTGGCTATCTTCGCCGTGAATAAAATTAACGCTTTAGTTACTTCGATTGAGATGGTATAGGAGACGTTTGTTTACATAGGTACACTGCTATCGTTAGAGGCCACAGAGAACTTGACTCGCCCATGTTATCAGAAATGTGTAACGGTATAGTAGCGATCTGTTTTCATCTACTTTTTTGGAAACGGTATAAACGTTCTATTTATTTACAACGTAACCCACAATGCATTTGTAGATTGTGGTGGAAGGAGGATTTGAGATAATAGTACATGAGTAAATCACAGAATTCCGAACCTTGCAACAGTGTTCTTTTAGCGCCTGTGTTGTATATTTTTGTTCCAATAAAAGTTGCTCACAAGTAATGACTGGATTCAGGGCGGATGAGGAATTCGGAAGTGGCGATTTCCCCCATCCCCCAATCCTCACTTTTTTCCTAACATGTTGCTTTGCTTACGTGATAAAGTCATCTCTCATAGCATCAGAGTATGCTAGTGTTTCCACGCGACTTTAATGAAGGCTCAGGCTTAGGCTAATGTAGGCCTGCTTCTACGTCCCCAATTTTAACCCGCTTTTTATTTTTTATTATTGGTAACATTTTTCATGTAAACTGATGAAGCGACAATATAGTCTTTGCAATGTTTTAGTGCTCACAACCTTTTTTTGAACTGACAGGAGCACTACCCACAGAAAAAAAAGTAATCAACTATGTTCTCAATCAATACAAATGCCATTTAGGGAATTTAAGACTCCTTGATTAATCTCTTACTGACATGTTTTCGGAACATCCAAAACACAAGTGGACATGTTTGTTCTGTTTATACATTAAATGCTATACAGTAAGTAGTTTTACCATTCATAGATGCTAAAACTTCCTTTAGCACCTATTGATGATCGCAGGGATGCCACTTTGGGTGTAGAAGTGGGTGGGGGGCCATAAAGTGGCGTGGGTCTGGGGGTCCTCCCCCAGAATGGTTTTGTGCATCCAAAGTTGGTTTCCTGCATTTTACACAATCCAATATGTCGTCTCTATTTAGAACAAAAAGTCAGCAAAAATGCCCACAGTCATTAAGCTAGCTAAGATATAATTATTACATATGTTTGTGATTAACAAGACGGAGCTAAATCAAAGGTAAGTCAATAATAAATACCTTTAACCAATTGCCTAACAAATGAACCTTATATTTTTGTTTGACATGTTTTGTGTCATTGGGAAAAGCCTCTATCAACCCTTGATACAGTTTGGAAATCAACTTTGGAGGTTTGTTGTTTTAAAATAGCAACTGGCTTGTCCAGTGTCTGCTGCACAGAGAGAACAAAGTGTTGTATCTGAATAAAACACCTCACCTCAATCAGACTGGTGTTCCCTGGCTGCCTGACCCTGCTGAGATCCCTGTCACCATCTGATCCTCTTAAAATGAGGCATGACAAAGAATTCCCTTGGTGTACATTTATACATTGATTCTATTATTGGACAATATAATGGTTCCATAATTGAAATTACCATTATTCCCAGATCCCAGACTGTGGATTTAAGCTGCTGTCCTGTTGCTACTGTAGGTCTACCCATCACTTCAAAATAGAATTGTTAATATACAGTGCATTCGGAAAGTATTTAGACCCCTTGACCTTTTCCACATTTTGTTACGTTACAGCCTTATTCTAAAATTGATTAAATACATGTTTTCACTCAATCTACACACAATAGCCCGTAATGACAAAGCAAAAAATGTTTTTAAAAGTTTTTGCACATGTAATAAAAATAACAAATGGCTTCTTTATTTAAGTATTCAGACCCTTTGCTATGAGACTCGAAATTGAGCTACACACAATATCCCATAATGACAACGCAAAAACAGGTTTTTACAAAAACATATATTTTTTTACATTTATTACAAATAAAAAACATACCTTATTTACATAAGTATTCAGACCCTTGCTATGACACACGAAACTGAGCCCAGGTGCATCCTGTTTCCATTGATCATCCTTGAGATATTTCTCCAACTTGATTGGAGTCCACCTGTGGTAAATTGTGGTAAATTAAATTGATTGGACATTATTTGGAAATGCACACACTTGCATGTCAGAGCAAAAACCAAGCCGTGAGGTCGAAGGAATTGTCCGTAGAGCTCCAAGACAGGATTGTGTCAAAGCACAGATCTTGGGAAGGGTACCAAAAAAATTCTGCAGCGTTGAAAGTCCCCAAGAACACCGTGGCCTTCATTCTTAAATGGAAGAAGTTTGGAACCACCAAGGCTCTTCCTAGAGCTGTCTGCCTGGCCAAACTGAGCAATTGGGGGAGAAGGGCCTTGGTCAGAGAGGTCACCAAGAACCCGATTGTCACTCTGACAGAGCTCTAGAGTTTCTCTGTGGAGATGGAACCTTCCAGAAGGACAATCTCTGCAGCACTCCTCCAATCAGGCCTTTATGGTACAGTGACCAGACGGAAGGCTCTCCTCAGTAAAAGGCACATGACAGCCTGCTTGGAGTTTGCCAAAAGGCACCTAAAAGACTCTCTTAGACCATGAAATATAAGATTCTTTGGTCTGATAAAACCAGTGGTGGAAAAAGTACTCAATTGTCATACTTGAGTAAAAGTAAAGATACATTTTTAATAGAAAACTACTCAAAAGTCACCCAGTAAAATTCAACTTGAGTAAAAGTATTTGGTTTAAAATATACTTACAGTGAGGGAAAAAAGTTTTGGATCCCCTGCTGATTTTGTATGTTTGCCCACTGACAAAGAAATTATCAGTCTATAATTTTAATGGTAGGTTTATTTGAACAGTGAGAGAATAACAACAAAAATCCAGAAAAATGCATGTCAAAAATGTTATATATTGATTTGCATTTTAATGAGGGAAATAAGAATTTGACCCCCTCAATCAGAAAGATTTCTGGCTCCCAGGTGTCTTTTATACAGGTAACGAGCTGAGATTAGGAGCACACTCTTAAAGGGAGTGCTCCTAATCTCAGTTTGTTACCTGTATAAAAGACACCTGTCCACAGAATCAATCAATCAGATTCTAAACTCTCCACCATGGCCAACACCAAAGAGCTCTCCAAGGATGTCAGGGACAAGATTGTAGACCTACACAAGGCTGGAATGGGCTACAAGACCATCGCCAAGCAGCTTGGTGAGAAGGTGACAACAGTTGGTGCAATTATTCGCAAATGGAATAAACACAAAAGAACTGTCAATCTCCCTCGGCCTGGGGCTCCATGCAAAATCTCACCTCGTGGAGTTGCAATGATCATGAGAACGGTGAGGAATCAGCCCAGAACTACACGGGAGGATCTTGTCAATGATCTCAAGGCAGCTGGGACCATGGTCACCAAGTAAACAATTGGAAACACACTACGCCATGAAGGACTGAAATCCTGCAGCGCCCACAAGGTCCCCTTGCTCAAGAAAGCACATATACATGCCCGTCTGAAGTTTGCCAATGAACATCTGAATGATTCAGAGGACAACTGGTGAAAGTGTTGTGGTCAGATGAGAGACAAATAGAGCTCTTTGGCATCAACTCAACTCGCTGTGTTTGGAGGAGGAGGAATGGTGCCTATGACCCCAAGAACACCATCCCCACCGTCAAACATGGAGGTGGAAACATTATGCTTTGGGGGTGTTTTTCTGCTAAGGGGACAGGAGAACTTCACCGCATCAAAGGGACGGTGGACGGGGCCATGTACCGTCAAATATTGGGTGAGAACCTCCTTCCCTCAGCCAGGGCAATGAAAATGGGTCGTAGATGGGTATTCCAGCATGACAATGACCCAAAACACACGGCCATGGCAACAAAGGAGTGGCTCAAGAAGAAGCACATTAAGGTCCTGGAGTGGCCTAGCCAGTCTCCAGACCTTAATCCCATAGAAAATCTGTGGAGGGAGCTGAAGGTTCGAGTTGCCAAACGTCTGCCTCAAAACCTTAATGACTTGGAGAAGATCTGCAAAGAGGAGTGGGACAAAACCTATCCTGAGATGTGTGCAAACCTGGTGGCCAACTACAAGAAACGTCTGACCTCTGTGATTGCCAGCAAGGGTTTTGCCACCAAGTACTAAGTCATGTTTTGCAGAGGGGTCAAATACTTATTTCCCTCATTAAAATGCAAATCAATTTATAACATTTTTGACATGCGCTTTTCTGGATTTTGGTTGTTGTTCTCTCACTCACTGTTCAAATAAGCCTACCATTAAAATTATAGACAGATCATTTCTTTGTTAGTGGGCAAATGTACAAAATCAGCAGGGGATCAAATACTTTTTTCCCTCACTGTAAGTATGAAAAGTACATGTAATTACCAAAATTCCTTAAATGAAGCTAACCAGACGGCACCATTTAAAAAATATGTATTTATTTATTTACGGATAACAAGAGGCACATTAAAACATTCCAACATAATTTACAAAGGAAGCATGTGCGTTTTGTGAGTCCACCAGATCTGAGGCAGTAGGGATGACCAGGGATGTTCTGTTTATAAGTGCATGAATTGGACCACTTTCCTGTCCTACTTAGCCTTCAAAATATAACAAATACTTTTGGGTGTCAAGGAAAATGTATGGAGTAAAAAGTACATTATTTTCTTTAGGAATGTAGGAAAGTAAAAGTAGGCAAAAATATAAATGGTAAAGTACAGATACCCCCAAAAACTACTTAAGTAGTACTTTAAAGTATTTTTACTTAAATACTTTACACCACTGGATAAAACCAATATTAAACTCTTTGACCTGAATCCCTACGGTGAAGCATGGTGGTGGCAGCATCATGTTGTGGGAATGTTTTTCAGTGGCAGGGACTGGGAGACTAGTCAGGATTGAGGGAAAGATGAACGGTACAAAGTAGAGCATACAAGACCTGTTTTTTTAATAGCCATTCTCACACGGGTTTGTCTTAAACTGGTGGTGGCATAGATGCTTTGCCTGGCAGCGGGCCGGCTGGGTGAGTGGGTCTTAGGGAATGAAAATAGGGATGGATCAGGATACAGCCTCTGCCTCTCCTCAGTCCCCTCTCTGTCTATTCATTGTGCCTGTGGGACTGAAGCTATTGACTGCATTGTGTGAGTCTCCTAGGAACGGCTCTGTGAGGGAAGCTTGTATTCGACTGGGACTTCTCCGGGTAGGTGGAGCACAGACCTCCAAACCACCAATACGGGAGGGCGGTGACTAACTGTAGATGATGTCTGCTGTTGAGGATGAACCAGAAATGTTGTTGTACATTGTAACAGTTTGGACTGGTTGTGACCTAAAGCCCCCCCCAACTCTGTCACATGGCCACAGTGACTAGGGGACTCTTTCCTGTGAATGTCAAGGCTGGTGGACTGGGATGCTCAGTCTCTAGTCTAATCCCTGCTATTATCCAAAGGCAAAATCCACTATCTGTCTGGCCCAGGTCAAAAGGGAAAAGGATTACAATAGCTACAGCACAGATGCTGTCCCAGCTAATGCAATGATGAAGATGGCTCCAGGTGACATTGCACACTTCACTTCCTGTCCTTAAAGATTGATAATGGGCTTGTATTTATGTACAGTCTTCCCATCTGACCTCAAACGGCTTAACTGGAGTGGGGGAGAGATGTTATGGCCCAGTAGCATCAAGCTAGCGAGAGATCAACTTTTATGTCACATGCTTAGTCTACACCTGTTTACGAACAGTGAAATGCCTATCCCAACAATGTTGAGAAATAGAAGACAACCCAAGGAATACATACACAATAGGTAACGATAACTTGGCTGTATTCATAGGGTACCGAGTCGATGTGGGGTATGAAGTAATTGAGATAGATACATATGTACATATGGGTAAAGTGACTGGGCAACAGTAGCAGCAGCGTATGTGATGAGTCCAAGAATAATTCATGCAAAGGCTGGTCAATGCACATACAGTGAACTCCAAAATTATTGGGACAGTGACAATTTGTACTCTAGCACTTTGGATTTGAAATTCAGCTTTCATTTTAGGGTATTTTTTTTTTATCCATATCAGGTGAAACATTTAGAAATTATAGCACTTGTTGTACATAGTCCAAAAGTAAGACATGCTAACCTCTCACCAATACAATAACCGGGGAGATTAGCATTTTGGGGGTATGATATTTGTGCGTCTAACTTTCTGACTCATCATTATTCACTATTCATTCATGATTATCCCTAATCATGGTAGCACCTAGGCTTTGGTGGTATACCGTATATCAGGGTATTTGAAAATAGCGTCAATACATTTAGAAACTATACATTTTTATATTATTAGCTACTTTTTAAGTAAATACCTGCAGTCAATTTGTATAATATGTTAGGAGTTGAAGATTTCGTTCTTCATTTCACCTGTCATATTATGAAGCTTACTCTAGTTCCCCAGAACCAGTCATTTGTTTGTTTGTAGATAGCACAACTGGAGAAAGTGGGAGTAGGTGAGTCCAGTTGTGTATTGACAGGGGTCACATTTTGTATCGATAGTGATCAGGGTGTGTATCGATAGTGATCAGCAACTATAGTTTTCTTTCACAGATGTGCAACGCTATTTGGCTGGCAGCCACACATGTAGGCTAAGTGAACTTACACTTACATACATTTAAAAAACTATGCATGGCCATCTTATTTCTGTTTATCATAGAACGAATGCATTTCTTAAAGTTAATCTTGCATTTTACTGGAGAACATTTGTATTTTTTATTTGACCCTTTCTTAACTGACTTGCCTAGTTAAATACAAATTCTTATTTTCAATGATGGCCTAGGAACAGTGGGTTGGAACTGCCTTGTTCAGGGGCAGAACGACAGATTTGTACCTTGTCAGCTCGGGGATTCGAACTTGCAACTTTTCGGTTACTAGTCCAACGCTCTAACCACTAGGCTATGCTGGCGTATGTAGTCTGGCTACACATCAGTCAGAGCGCTGTCTGCTGATAGAATACCTGTTCCTGTATTCTCATCCAAGTGGAGAAGTGCAACTGAACCACAAATTGAGTCTGATGCCAAGCAGAAATTACAAAACGCAGCAAGATCTTTCTTATGTGTTGTATATTATTTCCTGTGTGAAAAACACTAATTCTGCTTTAACGTGACCCCGAAGTTTAACTTATTAATTCAGCCACATACTTAGATTAGGTGACAGGGCATCGTATTGTGTTGGCTTTCTGTCGTGTTTGAGAAGTCAAAGCTCTTTGAATGAGTTATCTGTACAGCTGCCACTGCTATCTTTTGATTTCCTTGTTTTTTTTCCCCCCTCTCTGTTCTCGGCCCGTCTGCTCCTCCCCATCTTCTTACTTATTTTCCACCATAATTTGCAAATAAATTCCTTAAAAATCCTACAATGTGATTTGGGTTTTTTTCTCTCTCATTTTCTCTGTCATAGTTGAAGTGTACCTATGATGAAAATTACAGGCCTCATCTTTTTAAGTGGGAGAACTTGCACAATTGTTGGCTGACAAAATACTTTTTTGCCCCACTGTATATGTATAACTTTATGAGCTGGACTGCATGTCTTTGCTATTAAAAAAAGTTTTTTATTTACCTAGCAGCCTCCATGAACATTTGCTATTACTTGTGCAACTTTTGTTAGCATTCTGCTAATAGATGCCCAATGGGCTTTTATGCATTTTGTTGGCGCCCCCTTGTGTACTAAACCGGTAATAACGTAAAACCTGGGATAAGAGGACAGGACGATATGAACATCTGGATACTGCCCAAACCCTACTAGCGTCTACATAATGTAGAAGTGTTTAGAAACATTCTTATTTAAAATAAAAGTGACTCCAAATGACACTACAATATTTAACATTTATTTTTGTGTACAAAATAATCTGAAACGGCAACATGTATGGATGCAAATAACCTCAAAGTAAAGCTGACACTCTGCACTTGAACATCATAGTCCGTTATTTACTTTCAAATCTAAAGTGTTGGAGAACAGAGCCAAAACAACAAAAATGTGTCACTGTCCCAATACATTTTGGATCTCACTGTAGTCTGGGTAGCTACTTAACATTATAGCCATCTTATTGCTTGGGGGTAGAAGCTGTTCAGTGTCCTGTTGGTTCCAGACATGGTGCACCGGTCCTGCTTGCCGTGCGGTAGTAGAGAACCGTCTATGATTTGGGTGGCTGGAATCTTTGGAGTTTTTAGGGCCTTTCTCTGACATCGCCTGGTACAAAGGCAATGGTAAAAACTGGTACCAAGGACAATAACTGCTTTAGAGACAGGTGGCTGCCGAAGGCAAACAGAAGAGTGCAATTGATCCTGCCTGATTGTGGGCTGATCACTGCGGTTGTGACTTGTTTCATATTGATCGTACTCGTGTGCAGTCAGTCAGTGATGGCAGAGATAACATATTCCCCTGTGAGAGGGTTGTGTAGAGCAGACCAGCTCTAACCTGTTCTGACTGAGGCCATGTGGTTGCCTGGCTGTGGGGACAGGTGGCCTGGGCAGGACAGAGGAGTATGGGGGGGTGGTAGTCGCTTGCTGCTGTTGCATCAGTGTTGTATTAAGGGGGCTTTGGGGATTACAGTGTAGTGGTTTGTTGTTTAGCCCATTCACTAATTAAAATAAAGGTGATTGACTTATTTACTTAGTGAACATAATTCATTCTGAAATACTGTGATCTCAGTCTACGTGTCAGTCTGAACTCTCTTATTTGGAAGATCATTGTGGGTGGGTGATAGGCCTGTGTTGGATGGGAGGAGAGCATGGTGTTTCCCAGCTGTAGGGGCCAGCTGGTGGAAGTAATTGTTTTGGAAGGGGCGTCTCCATTCACCAGGCAGACCAGGCTTGTAGTAACAGCAGACTGAGAGAGACTGGGCATCACAAGGGTGCACCAAGATGGAATTGTGAACCACACAATTGTTATGATGAAGCCATTTTTGTCCTGTGTTTTTAAGAGTCAGCCATTTCAGGTTCCAAGTTATTGTGACTAATACGGTAGAGCTATTACGCTGTTGAACCTTCATGTGAGTCAGAGAGCCTCACCAGTCTGGACAGTCCTGTAAAGGGCAGCAGGAGACCTGACGCACATTCAAAGCTCTGCTACAGGCTAGTGTAAATCAACAGCTCGAGCTACATCGTGGCTAGCTTAGACAGTGAAAGCATTTAAAGTGCGTTATGTAATAATCCAAGGTGATGCTTATATCACAAATAAAATGAATGTGATTTCTGGTGGTGGATTAATGAAAGTGGATACAAATGGCCCTTCTCTAAAACCCCAACAACACATTTTATTATTCATCGCACATTCCACATTTCCAGACATGCGTGTTCTGTAACATTTTCTCTTAAGACCTTTTCTCTCCTGGAAGCAAATGTTTACCCACACTTTGTGGACAATTAATTCCCCTTGTCTCAAATGTTGAAAACTCACATCTTTCTCCTCTTCTTTCTGACAGGTACAATGGCTCCCTCCCGAACGGAGACCGGGGCAGAAGGAAAAGCCGCTTTGCCCTGTACAAGAGAAGCAAAGCCAACGGTGTTAAACCCAGCACCGTCCATATCCTCAACACACCACAGGCCAGCAAGGTAAACCAGGAACCTAGCCTACTCATGTAGGCTATTCATGAATGAACTAAGTGATTGGTTGGATTAATACTTCATTAGTTCTCATGAATATGTTATGACCCCACTTATCAAGTTGATAGTCTTTTAAAAAAAAAAAAAAAGTTTTTTTATTTTTACACACAAATAAGATTTTTCATGTGTCTACGTTGGAATCCCAGTCAAGAAAATATTGCTGCTCTATTGATAGATCTGTAACATTTATTACACAAAAGCTGCAGACAGTAAACTGCCCAATTCTGTATATGTCTGCCCTCTTGCAATTGGTCTCCTAGATAAATCAAGCACACATTTCGGAGCACTTCTCCTTTTTGAAGTTTGCGTCTTCTGGCTTCAGGCCCGAGTCTGGGTTGGTCTCCCACCCTGTAGCCTGACTGTGAAGTCTGCTGGCTGGTTGCTCTTACTGGGAGAAGGTGATGCGTTAGCTGATAAAGGCTGTGTAATCTCTGACGGCCTGTTTACTTTACTGTACTGTGCTCTTGTCTGTGCTGTTTCATGAGGGCTGACCCCATTTAGTCGATTGTTTGGTCGATAGGCTGTTGGTCGACCAAGATTTCTTTAGTCGAGCAGTTGCAAAAAAAGAACGGTGTACCAGACACCTGTCTGATTCGTTTCTGTCTGAGTGGACTAATCCATTGTGGAGGCCATGGGGAGGGCACAGTCCATCACTCTTAAGACATGTCCTACTGTATTTGTATATGGTTAAGGACAATGGTGCAACACTAAAAATAATATTATTTTATAACAAATGTGCTTTCTAACGTTTGATAGCGGTCGCTGTCTGCGGTTCAGAAAAATCAGTGCGGTGTTGAATTAGTGCCTTTTACCTGACCATGTTGCAATGTGGATAATAGCAAAGTTAACCGGCATATTGATGTTGAGAACAATGCGGCAGAGGCAGCAGTGGAGTAAGAAAACGAGAAAACAGCCCTTGCCTTAATTGTCTAGGAAAATTGAGGAGAGGAAACCCCAACTTAATTTGGTCTATAATAAATAGTCTTAACTGTTGAATGTGCCTGGCTTTTTAAATTATACATATATATATATATATATATATATATATATACACAGAGTATGTGCACACACCTTCAAATTAGTAGAGTTGCTATTTCAGCAACACTTGTTGCTGACAGTTGTATTAAATGGAGCACACAGCCATGCAATCTCATAGACAAACATTGGCAGTAAAAGGACCTTACAGAAGAGCTCAGTGACTTTCAATGTGGCACTGTCATAGCATGTCAGTTTGTCAAATTTCTGCCCCGCTAGAGATGCCCTTGTCAACTGTAAACATCTAGGGGCAACAACGGCTCAACCGCGAAGTGGTAGGCCACACAAACTCACAGAACGGGACCACTGAAGCAAATTGTCTGTCCTCGGTTGCAACTCTCGCTACCGAGTTCCAAACTGCCTCTGAAAGCAACATCAAAACAAGAACTGTTCGTCGGGAGCTTCATGAAATGGGTTTTCATGCCCCAATGCATAATGCATGCCCCGAATGCCCCAATGCATAATGCCAACTGTGAAGTTTGGTGGAGGAATAATGGTCTGAGACTGTTTTTCATGGTTCAAGCTAGGCCCCTTAGCTCCAGTGAAGGGAAATCTTAAAGCTACAGCATACAATGGCATTCCAGATGATTCTGTGCTTCCAACGTTGTGGCAACAGTTTGGGGATTGCCCTAGCCTGTTTCGGCAGGACAATGTCCCTGTGTACAAAGCATGGTCCAGACAGAAATGGCTTATCGAGATCGGTGTGGAAGAACTAGACTGTCCTGCACAGAGCCCTGACCTCAACCCCATCGAACACCTTTGGGATGAATTGGAACGCCGACTGCGAGCCAGGCCTAATCGCCCAACATCTGTGCCCAAACTCACTAATGCTCTTGTGGCTGAGTGGAAGCAAGTCCCCACAACAATGTTTCAACATCTAGTGGAAAACCTTCCCAGGAGAGTGGAGGCTGTTATAGCAGTAAAGGGGGGAATGAATATGGAGTTGATCCTCATGATTTTGGAATAAGATGATGAGCAAGTGTCCACATACTTTTGGTCATGTAGTGTGTCTACAGAAATAAGACAGATCTTGCTAGTATTGGCAGTTTGAATGTTTGTTTAATAGTCTACTGATTCAGTGAGCATCAAGCCTCACAAAATTGATAACACTTTTTTTTTTATTAAACCAGGCTCTCTGGTGTTATTTATTTGGTGTTTACACTTTCAAATTGTCTAATTCTATTAACAATAATAACCCTCCTTGTTGTTATCATTACTATTATGATCATTATAAGAAGCAATATCATTAGTAGGCTTAGTATAGCAGCCTAGTATAACCACCGCAGGCCTTAGAGCACGTGCTGTTTATTCTTAGTCCCGTAATTTACGTAGGCCTATATTTCAATACTTATTTTTAAATAAAATAAGTAAAACCAAATGCTTGCTTTTCAAATGTCGCTGCCCGCACCCGCCTGCTCGACTAGCATCACTACTCTGGACTGTTCTGGAATATGTGGACAACTACAAATACATAGGTGTCTGGCTAGACTGTAAACTCTCCTTCCAGACTCATATTAAACATCTCCAATCCAAAATCAAATCTAGAATTGACTTTCTATTTCGCAACAAAGCCTCCTTCACTCATCTACACAATAGCTTCCAATACTCTACTCAGCAAATTGGATGCAGTCTTTCAGTGCCATCTGTTTTTTTACCAAAGCCCCTTATACCACCCACCACTGCGACCTGTATGCTCTAGTCGGCTGGCCCTCGCTACATATTTGTCGCCAGACCCACTGGCTCCAGGTCATCTATAAGTCTATGCTAGGTAAAGCCCTGCCTTATCTCAGCTCACTGGTCACGATAACAACACCCACTCGTAGCAATCGCTCCAGCAGGTATATCACACTGGTCATCCCCAAAGCTAACACCTCCTTTGGCCGCCTTTCCTTCCAGTTCTCTGCTGCCAGTGACTGGAATGAATTGCAAAAATCGCTGAAGCTGGAGACTTACATTTCCCTCACTAACTTTAAACATCAGCTAACTGATCGCTGCAGCTGTACACAGTTAATCTGTAAATAGCCCACCCAATCTACCTACCTCGTCCCCACATTGTTTTTATTTACTTGTCTGCTCTTTTGCACACCAGTATCTCTACTTGCACATCATCATCTGCTCATTTATCACTCCAGTGTTAATCTGCTAAATTGTAATTACTTCGCTACAATGGCCTATTTATTGCCTTACCACCTCATGCCATTTGCACACACTGTATATAGACTTTCTTTTTTTCTATTGTGTTATTGACTGTGCGCTTGTTTATCCCATGTGTAACTCTGTTTGTGTCGCACTGCTTTGCTTTATCTTGGCCAGATCACAGTTGTAAATGAGAACTTGTTCTCAACTAGCCTACCTGGTTAAATAAAGAATGCATGAGTCTGTTTTTAGTCTTTGCTGTAATAGTCTTAAACAACAGACTTTCTGGTACGCTTTTAATTTAGTTCGTGTTTACATTGTTCCAAATGGTCAGAAAAAATGATATTGTAATCTATAATATGCATGCAGTGCTTGTTTCTTGCCTTCTTTGTCTTGATCTCCAGTATTTTCCACAACTAGTCAAATTTATTCCACAGAGCAACCAGTGAACGTTCTCCCATTTCGAGTTTATTTGTAACGTCCTCTTCATGTGTTCGGCGTTTGTTATAACCTATTTATTGATATGCTGTAAGTCAGACCTTATTGGTCATGTGCATGTGATGCATACTTGTCATGTGAAGAGAGCAAGGGTTGAGGGAATAGAATGTTTTTCCTAAGCAAATGAGGGATTTCAGTAACAACTTTTCAGTCAAATGGCTGTAATTATGTTGCAGCTTCAGCAACAGCGTGACAAACACTTGATGTTCTGTGGTGGTCGCTGCAGCAGGGAGGAGAGACTGATAACGGGTGCTAGTCACAGTCATTTTTATTTTTTTACTCAGCGCAGCAAGTCTGGGCCTGGCATAATCAAATTAATTACGGTCGGGCTCCCTCTAGTCATTTGTGTGTCATTATTTCATCAAGCATAGCGCTTAAAGAATCAGACGAGCTCAGTGCATATAGTTGATTTTATTAAAACACACAGGATGTGTCTCTGGAAAAATGCATGTTTTAAAATTTCTCATTTGACAAAGTTTTGAGTTGGAGACAGCCCTACATGACACACCACATTAGAACAAGTTAGGCTTATGTAGGAGGTCATGTACTGTCTGTTTTAAATTGATGGGGCTTTATTACCCCCCCCAGCACCTTTACCCCCCCCCCCCCCTTTCCCTCTGCTATCACCCTGGTATCAGGGCCTGTATTAAGCTTGGTTTAGCGAGTGAAGTGAGGAGGAAGTGGTTGCAGTTGGCTGACCTTCCGCTCACAGCTGTAAACAGAGATGAAATGGCTGTTCTTTCTGGCAGGCAAGAAAGGGAACCTTGTTTTGAAATTCTCCTTTTTGTGGCCCTCCGTAGCCTACCACTGGTGTCAGTGAATGAGTTCAACATACCTATCGTCCTTGAGCCAGCACAGAGTTCTATTTGAGAGGGCAACTATTATGGATATCCGTGTGTGTCCCCCGATGCCTCCTCTCACTCAGCAGGAATGTGTTTTTCACTCAAGACACACACGCCATGTGAACATAATGAGAAAGCTGACTGACTGAGTGAGTGGGGCTATGCACACTCTAGTAGATAATGAGGATCTCTGCCATTGCCAGACTCCTATTCAAATCCTGCCCTGCTTTCTAATCTGCCCACTTGATCTCAATTAGAGGGGTCTGTCTGTGTGTGTGTGTGGTGTTCCTTTGGGTGTTCCCTAACATACGGTTTAGGCTACTTCGTTCTCCAGATCTCATTTGGTTGCGTGGGACTTTAGCACTGGATATGCGGAAATCCAAAAGGAGAACCAAATGTTCTGTTGAAAATGTTAACTCTATCATGGTTTCTTACTCCTGCAGACCCCCGTAGCGTGGCTCGTATGTAGACCGTGCCTAGCGTAGTGGGAGGGTTGTGACTGAGAGTATAAACTGTATCTGAGCCCAGACAGACACCGGTGGATGGATGTTAGCAGTGTGCTTTGTGTTAAGACAAGCCCCTGTGTGTCTCGCTACAGGATCTTTTTTTTTTTTTTTTTACTTTAAAAAAATAATAAAAAATTCTGCAGCTGCACAATACAGCAATCGTGAGTGACCCACTTATCTCTCCCTTGCTCACGTGATGGAGCTGTTAGGGGAAATGGAATTTAGATTCCGATTTAGAGTGGATGGGCTGGGTGGCGGCAGGGCTGGGTTGCTTGAAATGAATCCCCCTTCATGAAGCTCAGCTGATAGCCTGGCCTTTGTTGACTGAGCCTAGAGGCCTGTTCATGGTCACTGTAATGGAAGTGTTAAATCACAGGAACACTGATCCCTACTGTTCCGTTCTGAGTATTACTGTCCCGACTCCTATTTGTTTTTGTCTTCTACCCCCTGTTAAGACTAATCAAATGGTTACCTAACCAAATGGCTAATCAAATGGCTACCTGGACTATTTGCATTGACCCTCCCCCCTTTGTTTTTACGCTGCTGCTACTCGCTGTTTATTATCTATGCATAGTCACTTTACCCCTACCTACATGTGCATATTACTTCGACTAACCTGTACCCCCGCACATTGACTTGCTACTGTTACCCCCTGTATATAGCCTTGTTATTTTGTTGCTCTTTTATTGTTTACTTTAGTTAATTTCGTAAATATTTTTCTTAACTGCATTGTTGGTTAAGGGCTTGTAAGTAAGCATTTCATGATAAGGTTTACACCTGTTGTATTTGGCGCATGTGACAAAACATTTGATTTGATCACCTTTTATAGCACTGAAGAAGCCCTTTGTTTCAATAGGTTTGTATGATTTCATTAGTAAGGATCTCATACATTATTGTCATTTGCAAATGACTTAATATCCTATTAAGAATTTCAATGTAAGATAACTGTCGCTATCAGTCCATTATATGCATGTGTAGAATGCATCTTTTGATCTTCTGCTGTTGTTTCAGGCGGTGAACTGCAAAGGGCAGCACAGTATTTCCTACACTCTGTCCAGGAACCAGACAGTAGTGGTGGAATACTGCCATGACAAAGACACAGACATGTTTCAGGTAAGTCCACCTGTTTCAATATTCCAGATCCATTGGTCTAAATTTATCAGATGATGTACACTTCATTGTCCATTTTACTGAAAACCCTCAAACCACAAGTTTATAAGGCAATCTGCTTAGTAATATACATTTCATGTTAATGCATTTTTAACCAAACTCTGGCCTGTTTTATTTAAATGTTTAATGAAGTCTCTGTCTTCCTCATGGAATTGTTTGCTACGAAGCTGGGCAGTGTTTCTATAGCACTGTGGTCTCTCTGTGACCGTCTGTCCCACTTTCTCTTCTCCCCACTCTCCTTCCCTCAAGTGAACACATGTTCTGTTCTGCACGCTGTTCTCCCCCTAGCGTTAATCTAGAGCACAGAGACCGCTCCACTCCCACCAGGGAGACGTTCTACTGCTGCAGACGCGCTTTACATTCTAACCTTTATTGTGTCTGCAAATGGCAGTAAGTTTAAAAAAAAAAAGCCATACCCAGCAGAGAGCTGTTTAAAATCCCCTCAGGGACAAACGTTGGCCTACTAAAACAACGTTTGACACTTCAGACAGTTTGATCTTCAACTCTACAAACTGAAAATCGTATTAGTAAATCGCGATACCAAAATGATGAACATGGAAAGAAATTCGGGATAATGTTAGCACACCAGCTGTGTCAGAGAACCGCGAATCAAACCATACCGGAGATAATTGACAAACTGGGTAAGAGATGTATCGTACATTTAGAGATTAGTTCATGCTTTCTTAACTTTCACTCACAATTATACATTTTGGAATTCGCTGGTAACGCTACCTTATTCAAGACTTTCTTTTAGAACTTAGATATTCCCACAGTTGAACTTGAGATACTGTAGCTGCTGAATTGGAAGAACATTTCTCTGTAGAAGAGATTATGTTGGCAATTAAATCTATGCAGTGTGATAAATCCTCTGGGCCCGGTGGATTTCTTAACAAATTTTCTCAGGTCAACTTTTTCCTCTCTTGCGTTCCATATTTGAGGATTCATTCTCCTCATAATTTTTACCCGGCAGGTAGCCTAGTGGTTAGAGCGTTGGGCCAGTAACTGAGGTTGCAAGGTCGAATCCCCGAGCTGACAAGGCAAATAAAAATCTGTTGATCTGCTCCTGAACAAGGCAGTTCCTAGGCAATCATTGCAAATAAGAATTTGTTCTTAACTGACTTGCCTAGTTACATAATAATTAAAAAACAATGAGACAGGCATGTATTTCAATTTTCTATTATAAAAAATATATTGTATGTTTCCTATAGGCCAATTTCTTTATTAAAATGTGACGTTATAGATGCTTGCCCACCGTTTTGAATCAGTCCTTCCCTCCATTATCTCTACAGATCAAACTCGGGGTGGCAGGTAGCCTAGTGGTTAGAGCGTTGGACTAGTAACCAAAAGGTTGCAAGGTCGAATCCCTGAGCTGACAAGGTAAAAATCTATCGTTCTGCACCTGAGCAAGGCAGTTAACTCACTTTTTTCCTAGGCAGACATTGAAAATAAGAATTTGTTCTTAACTGACTTGCCTATTTAAATAAAGGTGAAATAAAAACTGGCTTCATTTTAAAATCCTCTTTTTTTTTTCAACATTGAACGTCTTTATAATATACTTTATAATCCCGATTCATCTGACGCTCCAGAGATATTTGATTAGGTGGAATGGGCTTATCTTTTTTATACTCTCAAACAATTTGGATTTGATCCAAATGTTTTATCCTGGATCAAAGTCCTTTACTCCTATGGCTGCATTACGCACAAATAATAACCTTTCATCCTATCTTCAACGTGGGACAAGACCGGGTTCGTCAGCTGTTTGCCATCGCAAACAAGCCTTTAGCCATAGCAATACGTTATAACGCCACTATCAAAAGTTTTCCAAGAGGGGGCTTAGAGAATAAACTCTCACTCTGTGGATGACATGCTATTTTATATATATAGATATAATAGCATGTCATCCGCATAGAGTGAGACTTTATTCTCTAAGCCCTCTCTTAGAAAACCTTTGATAAATAGGATAAGTTATAACGCCACTATCTGATAATTTTGCAGGTCTCTTAATTTTTTCCTGGAAAAAATTGAGACCTGCAAAATGATCAGTTTCTCTGGTTTTACTATTTTATAGGTACGTGTTTATTCTATAAACTACTGACATTTCTCCCAAATTCCAAATATAGATATAGTCATTTAGAGCATTTAAAATGCAAATGAATTACTTAAAAATCATACAATGTGATTTTCTGGATTTTTGTTTTAGATTCCGTCTCTCACAGTTGAAGTGTTCCTATGATAAAAATTACAGACCTCCACATGCTTTGTAAGTAGGAAAACCTGCAAAATTGGCAGTGAATCAAATACTTGTTCTCCCCACTGTATCTGTTTGGGCTTCTTGCAGTCAATTTGCAGTTATGCTCTGCATCCCCGACCATCCGCTCCAGAAAAAATTGGCCCGTGGCTGAATCTAGTTGATGATCTATACGTTATTAAACTTGTATACTCTGGAATCCCTGGACTCTCTTAATAACCAAAGGGACGAGGATTTACGTGAACAACTTTCATATGAGTGTGCTTCAAAGAATCCATTCTTCACCTATATGTCTAAGACATGCTGTAATTCAATTTAAAATAGTTAATTGTCTGCATTGGTCAAAGGATATCCTAGATTAGACCAGAAATACATCCCACTTGTGACCGACGTAAGCAGGCTTCTGCTACTTTATTGCCGTGTTTTGGAAATGCCCAAAATCGACAGATTTCTGGATAACAATATGAGACATTTTCTAAGATACTGGAGAGACCTATAGTGCATTCTGCAGCATTGATGGTCCCGAATAACACAGTGGCCTCCATCATTCTTAAATGTAATAAGTTTAGAACCACCAATACTCTTCCTAGAGCTGGCGGCTCAGCCCAACAAGACTCGAGGCTGTAATCGCTGCCAAAGGTGCTTCAACAAAGTGCTGAGTAAAGGGTCTGAATACTTATGTAAATGTGATATTTCAATTAGCAACATTTTCTCAAAGTTGTTTTGCTTCATCATTATGTGGTATTGTGTGTAGATTGATGAAAAGGTAATTATTCGAAGTGGCACCATAGTAGGCCCCCTCTGAACAGTTCTATGGACAACATGCTGGTAATTTACTACTCTTCTAGGTAGACGTCTTATGCTATTTAAGTGGAAGGATCGGTTTCCTCGTACTTTTAACGATTGGATAAAGGAAGGCAAGCAACATCTCAAGCTATAGAAAATGCGCTGCTCCGTTAGGGGATCTGCAATTACATTTTATAATATCTGGCTACCTTACATATCCTTTGAAGAAGACATGGACCAGCTAATTTCACAACTCCATAAACCAACCCTAATTTAAAATTTGTATCACTATTTTTACTCTACTTACTCACTAAAAAAATATTACTGAAATTCTTTATCATGCCTGCTTTAAGTCTGGTTTTAGGGTGGGGCTTTGTTGGAGCATGTGGGGGGGTTGGTTTGGGTTTGATCTGGGAGGAGATCCGTGTGTGTTTTTCCCTCTACTTGTTCTGTCTGTATAATCATCATTAAAAATGCCACAAAAAAAGAAAAGACATTTTTAAACAAGGACAAACGTTGAAACAAAATGAAAGACGTATCTTATTGTATTACAATGCATACAAATTCTATTGGTTTGTGACCTTGTTTGATTAAACATAGCATCCTTAGCTAGCTGATGGAGGACTACATGTTGAGAAATTCACTGTTCATCCTGGCTATGGAGCATTCATTGACATCCTCTCATTCATTATTATTATTTTATTTTATTGTGCGATCTCTGGTGCTGGCAGCATCTGAGCCTACTGTTTTTACTATTTATTAAGGAAATAGAACGCAGGCACTGCCCTAAAAACAAACACTTTCTAAACCACCTTTTACAAATGGATGTTCAGACCCTAATGGTGCAGGTGTCTGTTGTAACCTGGGCTGACTATATTGTCCTGCAGATTGGCCGCTCCACAGAGAGTCCCATAGACTTTGTGGTGACGGACACTGTGTCTGGGGGTCAGGAGGGAGAGGAGACGCCCATCACCCAGAGCACCATCTCGCGCTTCGCCTGTCGTGTCGTCTGTGAGAGGGTCCTGCCCTACACCGCCCGCATCTATGCTGCTGGCTTTGACTCCTCCAAGAACATCTTCCTGGGGGTAAGACTGGGCTCACGGGGGGCTGTCCCAGGGTTAGGAATGTCCCCTGGGTTGATTGGTATTCAGATTTTCTTTATTAGCATTTTATGACAATAATGCACAATGGAACACTTCTAGCATGTTTTTACTTTCTCTTGTTTTCCTCCTAAGAATCTAAGCCTGGTTCGCAAGTGCTTGTCTAGCGTTCCAGACAAAATAAACTAGATTAGCACACAATTTATACTAGCACCAGTGTTATGTAAGCCCACTACTGTTTGACTTTCCCCTTGTCTTATCCTCAGGAAAAAGCCGCCAAGTGGAAGAACCCGGATGGTCACATGGACGGGCTGACAACCAATGGAGTGCTGGTGATGCACCCCAGGGGTGGGTTCACAGAGGAGTCCAAGCCGGGTGTATGGAGGGAGATCTCTGTGTGTGGGGATGTTTACACCCTGAGAGAGACCCGTTCTGCTCAGACCCGCGGCAAACTGGTCAGTAACACGGATGATGCTCCACCATTACCCTAATTTGAAATCTGTTATCAGTCATTTAGATCAAATAAAGAACCATTAAAAAAATATCAGAGCATTCAACATCATACTCTTAAAAACGTAGTTTCCATAGACTTAGTGCTCTAACCCAGCTGTCAGTGTTGAGCCCAGTGTAACCTAATGGAGCTGTGTGTGCTGCGTTGCCCCCTGCAGGTGGAGTGTGAGAGCAACGTGCTGCAGGACGGTTCCCTGGTAGACCTATGTGGCGCCACCCTGCTGTGGCGCACAGCTGATGGCCTCTTCCACACACCCACCCAGAAGCACCTGGAGGCCCTGCGGCAGGAGATCAACGCAGCGCGCCCTCAGTGCCCTGTGGGCCTCAACACCCTGGCTTTCCCCAGCATGCAGCGTAGCCGCGCCCTCTCCTCCCTGGAGGACAAGCAGCCCTGGGTCTACCTGGCCTGTGGCCACGTGCACGGCTACCACAACTGGGGCCACCGCTCGGAACAGGAGCCCACCGCCCAGCGGGAGTGCCCCATGTGCCGGACCGTGGGCCCCTACGTGCCGCTGTGGCTGGGCTGTGAGCCCGCCTTCTACGTGGATGTGGGCGCCCCCACACACGCCTTTGTGCCGTGCGGACACGTGTGCTCAGAGAAGTCGGCAAAGTACTGGGCGGAGATCCCTCTGCCCCATGGCACCCACGCCTTCCACGCCGCCTGCCCATTCTGTGCCACCCAGCTCTGCCTCACCCAGGGCTGTGCCAAGCTCATCTTCCAGGGCCCCATTGACTGAGCTGCAAGGCCCTGGGGTGGGGCCAACATGCTGTGAAACTCTTCAGACTATTTAGTGCTTTGTTTTTTATCACCGATTGTAAAGAGGAGGAACGCTTCACAAGGTTGATGGTGTACTACAACAGTGCGTTCCACGTTTCTGTGGAGATAGGCCTGAAGGCAGTGGTCCATTACACAGTGTTTGGTTTGGGCTTCTGGTCCTCTCGATGGCCGCTGGCGTAGTGTACACACAGCGATGTGGACCTAAGGCACAACCACAGAAACCATCCTACTCTTTAGCTGCCAGCCATCAGCTTTCAACTCAACTGAGCTAACTCTGTGGACTGTGCAAGCTAAAATGGCTGCTCATTTCAAGTAGAAGGGCTACAAAACGTGTTTATCGATCATAAACTCCAAACGGATTACAGAGAGTAGGTTTAGTTAGGGTATGTGGGAGTTGGGTGGGGTTCATGGTGGGCCTGAGGTGCATGATTTTCACAGAGCCAGACAGCTGGACTGTTGGCTGGGAGGAGGACCGAGCGAGCCAGCAAGGTTCATGGGTAACTAGTTAAGTGCTCCCCATTGGCTCCTCAGCTCTTATCTGGTTTTTAATGGTATCCAGAACATTTAGCCTTTCCAGAGGTGAGCTGAACTCTGTTCTGTTCAGAGAACAGGTCCTTAAAAGAAAACAAGTGTTTTTCTCTCCTCTTGTACAGAGATATATTCCAGTGCCTGGGGCTCCCAGTAAAACCCTGGGAATATTTTTACTAAATGAAAAAAGCTATTTTGTTGAGGGAGGAGAGAGTTTTACATAAAGTATAAATAAATTTAACCCACAGAATATTTTCCATCTTTTTTATTCTTTGTTAAGAAGTATTTTACTACACTGAGGTGTACAGTTTTTTTTTTTTTTAATGAAAATGTTAATATATTTTTCTCTTGTGTAACTATCATGTGCATGTAGGTTGGATCCACATGGGTGTGCTTGAATGTGCCAACACCGGCTCATACGGAGACATTAGTCCCTTAACGTAACCACCAAAAGGCAACAACAGGCCACTGGCATCAACCTTGTGGGTCATGACAAAGAATCTATTAAAATACCTATTTTCCTCACCATTGGCACGTTAGCCTAAATTATGCAATTGCTTCGCTGAATAGCTAGGTCTGTTCCTTCTTAATATACTGTAAAACGCGGGTGTCTCGTGATATCAGTAAGGCCTTTGTCAACTCTTGTGAAATAGATTAACTTTTGGAAGTGTAACTCACTCACACATCAACACACACCTGTGAGCTTTCTTTGGTCTTGTCCCATACTCAGTGTGCACTGTTGAATGTGTAGCTTTATCTCATGCTGGGTTTTATCCAATGATTTGTATGCTCCCAAACCTGGGCACAGTCACTGCAGCATTGATGGATTATACCAAATATAAAATAAGTGTTTTCTCTCTGATGCAACAACTGCTTCCTGCAACGCAAAGTGTTACTGTACGCAAATTAAAAACCTAACTGCTATTGTAGAATACAAATCTAGTTCAGGATGACTGTCAAAGCTATTTGTTTGTACTCATTATCACAAGGATAATAAGGATATTATCATGTGCCAACGCCAAATGTATCAAATCCAATTGTGGAGATGGATCAAGTGGGCCAAATGCATATGAATGGATAAGAAATTATGTTGTAGTTGGGCTGTGCGGTGGAAATTAGTTGAAACTAAAGAATTTGAATCTCATCAAATGCACTCTTTGTCGATGCTTGCTAGTTTGACTACCCATGTATGTAGAGTGTAGCTCAACATAGTACCGTTCAAAAGTTTGGACACCTACTCATTCAAAGACATCAAAAAATATTTAAATAACACTTATGGAATCCTGTAGAAACCAAAAAAGTATTAAAGAAATCTAAATATATTTTAGATTCTTCAAAGTAGCCACACTTTGCCTTGATGACAGCTTTGCACACTTTTGGCATTCTTTCAACCAGCTTAACCTGGAATGCTTTTCCAACAGGCTTGAAGGAGTTCCCACATATTCTGAGCACTTGTTGGCTGATTTCCTTCACTCTGCGGTCCAACTCATCCCAAACCATCTCAATTGGGTTGAGGTCGGGGAATTGTGTAGGTCATCTGATGCAGCACTCCATCACTCTCCTTCTTGATCAAATAATAGACCCACTAAGCGCAAACCAGATGGGATGGCGTATCGCTGCAGAATGCTGTGGTAGCCATGTTGGTTAAGTGTGCCTTGAATTCAAAATAAATCAGACAGTGTCACCAGCTAAGCACCATCACACCTCCTCCATGCTTCATGGTGGGAACCACACATGCGGAGATCATCTGTTCACCTACTCTGCGTCTCACAAAGACACGGAGGTTAGAGCCAAAAATCTCATATTTGAACTCGTCAGACCAAAGGACAGATTTCCACCGGTCTAATGTCCATTGCTCGTATTTCTTGGCCCAAGCAAGTCTCTTCTTATTGGTGTCCTTTAGTAGTGGTTTCTTTGCAGCAATTTGACCATGAATGTCTGATTCACGCAGTCTCCTCAACAGTTGATATTGAGATGTGTCTGTTACTTGAACTCTGTGAAGCATTTATTTGGGCTGCAATCTGAGGCTGGTAACTCTAATGGACTTGTCCTCTGCAGCAGAGGTACCTCTGGATCTTTCTTTCTCTGGCGTTTCTCATGAGAGCCAGTTTCATCATAGCGCTTGATGGTTTTTGCGACTGTCCTTGAAGGAAACGTTCAAGGCTCTTAATTTTCTGCATTGACTTACCTTCATGTCTTAAAGTAATGATGGACTGTTGTTTCTCTTTTGCTTATTTGAGCTGTTCTCGCCATAATATGGGGCGGCAGGGTAACCTTGTGGTTGGACTAGTAACCGGAAGGTTGCAAGTTCAAATCCCCGAGCTGACAAGGTACAAATCTGTCGTTCTGCCCCTGAACAGGCAGTTAACCCACTGTTTCTAGGCCGTCATTGAAAATAAGAATTTGTTCTTAATTGACTTGCCTAGTTAAATAAAGGTTAAAACAAGATATACAAAAATAAAAAATATGGACTTGGTCAACTGATTGGCTCAAACTCATTAAGAAGTTAAATAGTGGAATTACTTTCCAAGGCACACATGTTAATTGAAATGCATTCCAGGTAACTACCTCATGAAGCTGGTTGAGAGAATGCTAAGAGTTTGCAAAGCTGTCATCAAGACAAAGGGTGGCTGCTTTGAAGAATCTCAAATAAAAAATAACACTTTTGGTTACATGATTCCATGTGTTCTTTCATAGTTTTGATTTCTTTACTATTCTACCATATAGAAAATACAGTGCCTTGCGAAAGTATTCGGCCCCCTTGAACTTTGCGACCTTTTGCCACATTTCAGGCTTCAAACATAAAGATATAAAACTGTTTTTTTGTGTGAAGAATCAACAACAAGTGGGACACAATCATGAAGTGGAACGACATTTATTGGATATTTCAAACTTTTTTAACAAATCAAAAACTGAAATATTGGGCGTGCAAAATTATTCAGCACCCTTAAGTTAATACTTTGTAGCGCCACCTTTTGCTGCGATTACAGCTGTAAGTCGCTTGGGGTATGTCTCTATCAGTTTTGCACATCGAGAGACTGAATTTTTTTCCCATTCCTCCTTGCAAAACAGCTCGAGCTCAGTGAGGTTGGATGGAGAGCATTTGTGAACAGCAGTTTTCAGTTCTTTCCACAGATTCTCGATTGGATTCAGGTCTGGACTTTGACTTCGCCATTCTAACACCTGGATATGTTTATTTTTGAACCATTCCATTGTAGATTTTGCTTTATGTTTTGGATCATTGTCTTGTTGGAAGACAAATCTCCGTCCCAGTCTCAGGTCCTGTATTTGGCTCCATCCATCTTCCCATCAATTTTAACCATCTTCCCTGTCCCTGCTGAAGAAAAGCAGGCCCAAACCATGATGCTGCCACCACCATGTTTGACAATGGGGATGGTGTGTTCAGCTGTGTTGCTTTTACGCCAAACATAACGTTTTGCATTGTTGCAAAAAAGTTCAATTTTGGTTTCATCTGACCAGAGCACCTTCTTCCACATGTTTGGTGTGTCTCCCAGGTGGCTTGTGGCAAACTTTAAACGACACTTTTTATGGATATCTTTAAGAAATGGCTTTCTTCTTGCCACTATTCCATAAAGGCCAGATTTGTGCAATATACGACTGATTGTTGTCCTATGGACAGTCTCCCACCTCAGCTGTAGATCTCTGCAGTTCATCCAGAGTGATCATGGGCCTCTTGGCAGCATCTCTGATCAGTCTTCTCCTTGTATGAGCTGAAAGTTTAGAGGGACGGCCAGGTCTTGGTAGATTTGCAGTGGTCTGATACTCCTTCCATTTCAATATTATCGCTTGCACAGTGCTCCTTGGGATGTTTAAAGCTTGGGAAATCTTTTTGTATCCAAATCCTGCTTTAAACTTCTTCACAACAGTATCTCGGACCTGCCTGGTGTGTTCCTTGTTCTTCATGATGCTATTCTTTTCAGCTACACTGAGAAGCCAAATAATATAGTGACATGTCACGTGTGTCTCTACAATGCACATGGGCTCAGATACAGTACAGAAGTGGTGTGTCCTCTCCTTTGGTGGACTGCAGCGGTTCCCCCTCCAGAGGGTAAAGACATGACCTTGGTAGTATGAAGCTAACAGTAGGACAGATGTGGTGACATAACAGGTGCTGAGTAGCAGTGTAAAGGAAGGGTATCTTACACTAGTATTCCCCCCACGGTGCCCAGTTAGTGCTGACAGTACGCAGATAAAGACCCTGCTCTGGAACAGCTGTAATGTAGCACAAACATTCCTCCCTGAATACTTGGGAGGCATAGCTGTGGGAAGTAAGGGTGCTGAGGGTGCTGTAGCACCCCCTGAAAAATCAGAATGCAACAAAAAACTAACAAAATGTCTCACTAAAGTAGTGCACTGGGCCTTTACCAGTCCTGTGATAGTGGACCGATGTAGCACCCCATCCCCAAACATCTTCCTGCTGCAATGGTGGAGGGGTCCTGTTGTTCACTCTACGACCTGTTCAGTGCATTTTGTCTCTGAACTCTGTAACCAGGTCATAGCCTGCACTGATGCTCCCAAAGCCTACTTTCAAAAATAAAACATTTGTTTAAAACAATGTTGCTTGTCTTTGTTTGGTTTCAGTTCTGTGTAGGATCTCACTACACTCTAGTCTTTCTGTTCTCCAGGGGAGAGCTCAGCCCCCTTCTAGTCTGGCTGACACCAAACTCAAAAACTTCCTTTGCTGTGTACCACATGAGTTGCATCAGCCAAACTAGACGCAAGCAGTCCCCAACTACCACAAATTATGCAGTCGCGATTCCCACATTTGGGAAATTCGCAGGGGGGCCTGCATTGTAGGAAGGCAATGGCCGAGCCTCATTGGATCTCCCCTGCCAGGTAAGTATACATTAGTATTCCTACAACAGTATGAGCCAACTGATAATCATGTGTAAAGGTTATTAGATGCCCATTGCCTATATCTATGATCAAAATCACTTCAATTGTAAAAGGTAAGGCTCACATTTAGGCTACTAAAGCCTTTTTGAAAGATAATACTCAGGAACACATGTAAGTTAAGACAGGCTTTGCAGAACGGTGACCATGTTAAAACACTGTGGGAAGAAGATTCCAGTCCTGGTTGACAGCAGTCCCAAGCAGGCTGGGATTCTCTGGCTCCCCCACAGGATAACAGGCATTACTGCATCTCACGGAGGCTTTCTTCATAGTTGCTGACATGTTGCATCATTCCCAATCTTCATACAAGCATATGTAAATAAAGTTGGCTCTATAAAATTTACAATTTTAGATAAGATGGAGAAAAGATTGCAGCTTTCTTTGTACATGTCATATCTCATCAGCGACAGCCCACTCTTTATTTTACCATACAGAACACATCAGCAACATTTCTTGATACTATCGTTGTTTCAAAATGGTTATAGCAAGTTAGTGTAGGCCTGAATAATAGGAACATTTCCTGACCCTTTGTTTCCTGTTTGTGCAGGTCACCTTACCAACCACTAGAGGACACTGTTCCCTCAACTATGGACATGGCGCTACCCAGTGTCATGTAAGGAGCGAATTATGTCCAAGGGAACTATTGGACCCACAACTCATTGCAGCAGTGGATGACACAGATAGAAGAGAATAAATACATTACAACAAATGATGAATAATATTTATGACAGACGGCACATCAAGATTGTATATAGATGTCATGCTTTTTCCTAAATTGACGATATTAATATGTGAAAAGTACAGAGTCACATGGGCGGGGAAGATAATGTATAATTCCTTGGCATTCCTCATGTTGCAATTTATAGAAGCTAGCTATACCAGTGCAAATCATGGATCCAAGTCATGTCATTGAGTTTTCTTGACATTGTAGAATAATTGTATTCATGTAGAAACATTGTACAATGACGGTGACATTTTCCCTCAAACACATTTAACTTGCTCCCCTCTAAACTAAGGGCGCATGAAAGGATTTAAATACATAACATGTCATTTAGTCAGTTTGAGGAGGAGGATAGAGCAGTGGGATGCCATGCCTCCTAATTAACATTACTCCTGTGGATGTGAGGGGGTTCGTGTGTTTGCACCCTCGCCTGTTTTTCTGAATGACAGAGGAGACACTGAAGGTGACAGAATGCTAATTTGGGAGATCACTGGTTGGCTTTCCTGCTTTAAGCGGGGCAGGGTTATGCAAATGAACGAGACTTAAACAGTGACAGTTTCTAAATGTGAATGAGCTGTTTTATATAGACTTTATTACACATTTGCTATTGGTAAAATTTTATCAGCCCTTGACATAGGAAAGAAAATATGTCGAAAACGAGCAGTGAATTAGAACTGCCCTTAATTCATATAGTCCATTTTAACAATAACTTCATGAATTCAAGTGCATATTAACATTATAGATTAAAGCAGCACATTGAAGGGATCAGGCATGACTAAAGCATGAAATTAGCTTCCAGTTTTTTTGCCATTTGCCAAGGAAGTATTCCTTTTTTGTGTACACTAAATGTCTCTACCATGTATCCACCTAAACAGTATTGCTTTAGTCTTAAGCTAGTAACACAGCAGAAGTTTGGGTGGGAGTGATGATACAATGTTGAAGCATTAACTATCAAGATGGACATAACCCATTAGTAGACTGACAGCCGCTTTGGTCTCTGGAAGTGTGGAGCTTAGTGCCTCTGTGCTGTAGAGGCTTCGCAGTTTGTGTGGTGTTGCTGAGCGGTACGTCAAGAGTACACCACAAACAGAAAGGTAGACCAATACAATGTGTGTGATTATTTCAGCCCACTGACAGACTCAGTCAGGATGCCTGTCTTCACAAGAGGCCCGTACCTGCAGGATCAAAGACGGAGGCAGGATATGTCACATCCTATCAGCCAGAGATTCAGGCACCCACAAAAGGAGAGATGCAGGCACCCAAGGAAGCAGATTGAAACCAGAACAGACAACCGAGTCTGTGTCCTCTCCCTTCTGATAACCTTGACTACATCACTCCTCCCTTTCATGTTGTACTAAAGCATCTTTTGAAGTGATCAGGTGAACAGTGTTTGATGAGTAGGGATACATGTGTGTTTTAACAGCTGTTAGACAGGTGCTTAGATGGGAAGCTGGCAGTGGGTGAGGATGGTGGGGCAGTTTTAAGAGGAGATCAGAAGATGTCAACCTCTGAATGGTGGATAAATTATATTGGGAAGACAGCCTGGTCTTATGGACTAAACGTAACATTAGTAAATGTAATTCCGAGACACTCAAATTTGCAGGATATGTTACGTTTGGTATGGTTACATTAGACAGAAGGTTACTAAAGGCAAAAATGAAAGTAGGGTGGGATGTCGGGGTGGAGGTGTTGGCGTATAACGTGAACGTGGAACGTCTAGCATAACCAAAGGTTGCTGGTTCAAATCTCATCATGGACAACTTTGCAACTACTTACTACTTTTTAGCTACCTTGCTACTACTTAGCATGTTAGCTAAACGTATGCCTAAACTTAACCTCTAGCCTAGCTAATGTTAGCCACTTAGCTAACGTTGGTGTTAGCTACCTAGCAACCTAGCTAACGTTAGACACAACCAATTGGAATCCATAACAGACGGTACAATTCAAAGGTTTGGACACATACATTGTAGAATAATAGTGAAGACATCAAAACTATGAAATTACACATATGGATTCATGTAGTAACCAAAAAAGTGTTAAACAAATCAAAATATATTTTATATTTGAGATTCTTCAAAGTAGCCACCCTTTGCCTTGATGACAGCTTGTACACTCTTGGCATTATGTCAACCAGCTTCATGAATGCGTTTCAATTAACAGGTGTGCCTGGTTGAAAGTTAATTTGTGGAATTACTTTCCTTCTTAATGTGTTTGACTCAATCAGTTGTTGTGAGGGGTTAGGGTTAGGGGTTAGGGGTGTTATACAGAAGATAGCCCTATTTGGTAAATACCAAGTCTATATTATGGCAAGAATAGCTCAAATAAGCAAAGAGAAACAACAGTCCAACAACTTAAGACATGAAGGTCAGTCAATCTGGAAAATGTCAAGAACTTTGAAAGTTTCTTCAAGTGCCGGCGCAAAAACTATCAAGCACTATGATGAAACTGGCTCTCATGAGGACCGCCACAGGAAAGGAAGACCCAGAGTTACCTCTGCTGCAGAGGATAAGTTCATTAGAGTGAACTGCACCTCAGAGCGCAGCCCAAATAAATGTTTCACATAGTTCAAGTAACAGACACATCTCAACATCAACTGTTCAGAGGAGACTACGTGAATCAGGCCTTCATGGTCGAATTGCTGCAAAAAAACCACTACTAAAGGACACCAATAATAAGAAGAGACTTGCTTGGGCCAAGAAATATGAGCAATGGACATTAGACCGGTGGAAATCTGTCCTTTGGTCTGATGAGTCCAAATTGAATGAGTAGGTTTGTCCAAACTTTTGACTGGTACTGTATATGTTTTGCAAATGTTGTACAAATTGCAAGTCGTAACATACTATTCAAACTGTAATTTGTAACGTATAATAAATGGATGATGGACAGTCACAAATTAATACACACCATATCAAACTTAAATTATCACACTAATTGGGAGTGTCCTGGATTTACATTTACTATGTTACATCTACCCCTGAGTCCAGGTTGGGGAAGAGAGTGTCCTGGATTTACATTTACTATGTTACATCTACCCCTGAGTCCAGGTTGGGGAAGAGAGTGTCCTGGATTTACATTTACTATGTTACATCTACCCCTGAGTCCAGGTTGGGGAAGAGAGTGTCCTGGATTTACATTTACTATGTTACATCTACCCCTGAGTCCAGGTTGGGGAAGAGAGTGGGGATATCATGAATTATCATTTGCAGTCCATTACAAAACCACAAAAATTAAATCATTATACATCTTACAGAAAGTGTGAGTCTAAATAAAATGTCTGTTGATGCCACATAGGCCTACATATTTAGATAAGTAAAAAATATAAAAGAATAAGATGATAATGGTGGATAATAATCAAATAGTAGGGGAGAGTGTTATAAATGCTAGGCCTTAGTCTACTTGAAAACGGTTTAGATTAGATGGCCATGGGGTATGTATGGTGAGCAGCAGAGTATAATGCAATGTCGCCATGCAGCTATGTTGTCTTGTAAACCTTATTATCCTTGCTGGAGACGCCATCTCACTTGCTGTGTCTGAATGGTGTAACCACCCTCATGTCTCTTTGTCTCCTGATCTATTTTCTGTCCAAGACCCGGTGAACTGGCATGCGAAATGCCACAGGTGGCTAGAGGCTGCACGCCAAGCTATCAATAGGACACCTTAGCCAGCGAGTTGGAGGCTGTGATATTTACCTCTCCCAGCATGCTGCCGAGGCAAATGATATGCAGATCATCGTCTGTAAATAAGAGATAGGGTTCTCCCCCCTCGCTTAAAAAAAATGAAGTAACAACACACGCACACCAACTCACGCACAAACACAACAAGACGAACGTTTGTTTCCCTGCTTTTTAATTGAGTAAATTTGGCAGTCGTTTTAATCTCCTGGCAAATTGAACCGGTAGGGGATCGTGGCAAGCGTTGGATGAATGCTATTAATTCTTCGCTATATCCGTGTTGCGCAATTAGTCACTGTTTGCTGCGGAAAACGTCTCATTAATTATCAACACCCGGTATTCAACCAAAGTTATATTTACCTCGAAATACGCACCAGTCAGCAGCCAGTCAGCCCAGCAGCCGTCCACGCTTCCCGGGGCCCCTTGGTTGAGCACCTCTGCAAATAAGAGAGGGGTAGAAAAGGTATTTGAATGTTTTTTTTTTAAATTCCTGAACTCCCAACCTCTATTTTCCTTGATATATGTAACAGTAGGATCCCAGCGTCTCAAAAAAATATGCATAGCCTACTCTAGGTCTAGTTTGAATATTACATATGACATTATTGCTCTAGGATTGTAGTGGTTTTTAATAAACTATATGTTTTTAATACACTATATGTGACCCGTTACTGGGTGATTTTTACTTCTGTCATTTTCTATTAAGGTATCTTTATTCAAGTATGAGAATTTAGTACTTTTTCCAACACTGGATGTGGATGGGGGTTACAGCATTTCTTTCACATAGTGGTCATCAATTTAGACAAGTGTGTCTGGGTAAGAGTCATCAAATATTTTTATCTGGACACTTTCTGTTTACCTGGAATTTTTCCTTATTGTAGACTACTGCCTCTTTTAGTCTTAATCGATACTACATTACTCAGTGTTTAGCACATGACCTCACATGTGAATCCTTAAAGAGATGGGTGGGGCTGGCTTAAGAGGGTGTGAACAATGCCGAATGGGTGTAGACAAATGAGAGCTCTCCAGTGGCTACCAAAACATTCAAAGGCCCTTTTCTCAAAATTAAGTTTACAAGTTGATCAACTTTCAAAGCAGAATTACTTTCCCATTTTTCCTCAAATGCAGTGCATGATATACCATTTTGTAGCTCTGAGTCTCAACCTTCTACCAATTAAAAAAAAAAAAAAGATTTCAAATTGTCCTACATAAGACTGAATCCAGGTGGGGAGTCACATATAAAAAAGTATGTGGACACCCCTTGATATTAGTGGATTCGGCTATTTCAGCCACACCCATGCTGACAGGCATATAAATCGAGCACACAGCCATGCAATCTCCATAGACACACATTGGCAGTAGAATGGGGCTTACTGAAGAGTTCAGTGACTTTCAACGTGGCACTGTCAATAGGATGCCACCTTTCCAACAACTCCATTCATCAAATGTCTGCCCTGCTAGAGCTGCGCTGGTCAACTAAGTGCTGGTATTGTGAAGTGGAAACGTCTAAGAGCAACAACGGCTCAGCCACTAAGTGGTAGGCCACACAAGCACAAAGAACGAGACTGCTGAGTGCTGAAGCGTGTAGCGCGTAAAAATCATCTGTCCTCTGTTGCAACACATAGTCTGGGGCTGTTTTTCATGGTTCGGGCTAGGCCCCTTAGTTCCAGTGAAGAGACATCTTAACACTAGAGCATACAATGTTGGAAGCACAGACTCATATAGAATGTCTATATGATTCTGTGCTTCCAACTTTGTGGCAATAGTTTGGGTAAGGCCCTTTCCTGTTTCAGCATGACAATGCCCGTGTGCACAAAGCAAGATCCATGCAGAAATGGTTTGTTGAGATCAATGTGTAAGAACTTGTCTGTCGTGCACAGAGCCCTGACCTCAACCCCATCGAAGACATTTGGGATGAATTGGAACACCGACTGCGAGCCAGGTCTAATCGGCCAACATCCGTGCCCAACCTCACTAATGCTCTTGTGGCTGAATGGAAGCAAGTCCCCACAGCAATGCTCCAACATCTAGTGGAAAGCCTTCCCGGAAGAGTGGAGGCTATTATAGCAAAGGGTGGACCAATTCTGTATTAATGACCATGATTTTGGAATGAGATGTTTTGGTCATGTAGTGTAGGGCTCCCGAGTGGCACAGCTGTCTAAGGCACTGCATCTCAGTGCTAGAGGTGTCACTACAGACACCCTGGTTTGATTCCAGGCTGTATCACAACCGGCCGTGATTGGGAGTCCCATAGGGCGGAGCACAATTGGCTCAGTGTCGTCCGGGTTTGGCCTGTGTTGTAAATAATAATTTGTTCTCAACTGACTTGCCTCGTTAAATAAATAACATTTGTCATTAAAATTGTCTCCACTCTCCCCTATACAGCATATGCCTATTGGAAGGCAAAACAGACCCAACCTCATTAAAAAGACCTTGACTATGACTGTAACAGCAGTTTGAAGAAGTGGACCAAAGTCAAATCAAATCAAATTTATTTGTCACATACACATGGTTAGCAGATGTTAATGCGAGTGTAGCGAAATGCTTGTGCTTCTAGTTCCGACAATGCAGTAATAACCAACGAGTAATCTAACCGAACAATTCCAAAACTACTACCTTATACACAAGTGTAAAGGGATAAAGAATATGTACATAAAGATATGAATGAATGATGGTACAGAACGGCATAGGCAAGATGCAGTAGATTGTATCGAGTACAGTATATACATATGAGATGAGTAATGTAGGGTATGTAAACATTATATTAAGTAGTATTGTATAAAGGGACTAGTGATATTTTACATCAATTCCCATTATTAAAGTGGCTGGAGTTGAGTCAGTGTGTTGGCAGCAGCCACTCAATGTTAGTGGTGGCTGTGTAACAGTCTGATGGCCTTGAGATAGAAGCTTTTTCAGTCTCTCGGTCCCTGCTTTGATGCACCTGTACTGACCTCGCCTTCTGGATGATAGCGGGGTGAACAGGCAGTGGCTCGGGTGGTTGTTGTCCTTGATGATCTTTATGGCCTTCCTGTGACATCGGGTGGTGTAGGTGTCCTGGAGGGCAGGTAGTTTGCCCCCGGTGATTCGTTGTGCAGACCTCACTACCCTCTGGAGAGCCTTACGGTTGTGGGCGGAGCAGTGGCCGTACCAGGCTGTGATACAGCCCGACAGGATGCTCTCGATTGTACATCTGTAGAAGTTTGTGAATGCTTTTGGTGACAAGCCGAATTTCTTCAGCCTCCAGAGGTTGAAGAGGCGCTGCTGCGCCTTCTTCACGATGCTGTCTGTGTGGGTGGACCAATTCAGTTTGTCTGTGATGTGTACGCCGAGGAACTTAAAACTTACTACCCTCTCCACTACTGTCCCATCGATGTGGATAGGGGGGTGCTCCCTCAGCTGTTTCCTGAAGTCCACAATCATCTCCTTTGTTTTGTTGACGTTGAGTGTGAGGTTATTTTCCTGACACCACACTCCAAGGGCCCTCACCTCCTCCCTGTAGGCCGTCTCGTCGCTGTTGGTAATCAAGCCTACCACTGTAGTGTCGTCCGCAAACTTGATGATTGAGTTGGAGGCGTGCGTGGCCACGCAGTCGTGAGCGAACAGGGAGTACAGGAGAGGGCTCAGAACGCACCCTTGTGGGTCCCCAGTGTTGAGGATCAGCGGGGTGGAGATGTTGTTACCTACCCTCACCACCTGGGGGTGGCCCGTCAGGAAGTCCAGTACCCAGTTGCACAGGGCGGGGTCGAGACCCAGGGTCTCGAGCTTGATGACAAGTTTGGAGGGTACTATGGTGTTAAATGCTGAGCTGTAGTCGATGAACAGCATTCTCACGTAGGTATTCCTCTTGTCCAGATGGGTTAGGGCAGTGTGCAGTGTGGTAAGTGTTCATGATTTATTAATAGAACACTGAATAACAAAGAGAACGAACAAAACCAAAAAAGTTCTGTCTGGTGCAGACACAAAAACAGAAAACTACCCACAAAACACAGGTGGGAAAAGGCTACCTAAGTATGGTTCTCAATCAGAGACAACGATAGACAGCTGCCTCAGATTGAGAACCACACCCGGCAAAACACACAGAAATAGAAAACACAAAACATAGAATGCCCACCCCAACTCACGCCCTGACCAAACCAAAATAGACATAAAAAGGATCTCTAAGGTCAGGGCATAACATTACACCCCCCCTCCCCCCAAAGGTGCGGACTCCGGCCGCAAAACCTAAACCTATAGGGAAGGGTCTGGGTGTGCATCTATCCGCGGTGTCGGCTCTGGTGCGGGACGTGGACCCCGCTCCACCTTAGGCTTGGCCCACTTAGGTGGCGCCTCTGGAGCGGGGACCCTCGCCGCCAACCCCTGACTGGGGACCCTCGCAGCGGGCCCCAGACAGGAGGGAGACTCTGGCAGCTCCGGACAGGAGGGAGACTCTGGCAGCTCCAGACAGGCACAGGACTCACCAGGCTGGGGAGACATACAGGCGGCCTCCTCCTTGGCCGAGACACCGGACACACTGGGCCGTGGAGGCGCACTGGCGGTCTCAAGCGCAGAGCCGGCCCCACCCGTTCTGGCTAGATGCCAGCTTCCACCCGGCAAATGCGGGACGCTGGCACCGAGAACACCGGCCTGTGAATGCTCGGCCGAGACAGTGCGCATCACCCCATAGCACAGGGTCTGACCAGTCACATGTTCGCCCTGGTAAGCACAGGGAGTGGGCTCAGGTCTCCAACCTGACTCCGCCACACTCCCCGTGTGCCCCCTCCCAAAAAAACATTTTTGGGGCTACCTCTCTGGCTTCCTTGTCAGCCGTGTTCCCTCATACCGCTGGTTCCTTTCTCCTGGCTGCCTCCACCTGTTCCCATGGGAGGCGATCCCTTCCAGCCAGGATCTCCTCCCATGTGTAGGATCTCTTGCCGTCCAGAATGTCCTCCCATGTCCAGTCCTCTCTTCCACGCTGCTTGGTCCTTTGGTTGTGGGTAGTTCTGTAACGGCTGTTTGAAGAAGTGGACCAAAGCGCAGCGTGGTAATTGTTCATGATTTATTAATAGAACTGAACACTGAATAACAAAGAGAACGAACAAAAAACGAAACAGTTCTGTCTGGTGCAGACACAAAAACAGAAAACAACTACCCACAAAACACAGGTGGGAAAAGGCTACCTAAGTATGGTTCTCAATCAGAGACAACGATAGACAGTTGCTACTGATTTGAGAACCACACCCGGCCAAACACACAGAAATAGAAAACATAGAACACAAAACATAGAATGCCCACCCCAACTCACGCCCTGACCAAACCAAAATAGACATAAACATAAAAAGGATCTCTAAGGTCAGGGCGTGACAATTACCTTTTCGCTGTTATTTTGCATAGGCCTACTCTGAATGTGCATTTTTGTCATCAACTCAATTTGTTTGGGGGCAGATGGCCTTTATTCTTCTGATTTCACCCCCCCACACCCCCCACCCCCACCCTTCTTTCTTTTCTCTGTCACTCCCACCTTCTTCAATTTCCTATTTTGTGGCAGCTGTGGCACATAGTCTACTCATCCCAACAAGGGGACAAATTACTTTAATTACATAGCAATTGCAGAGTTGTGTGTTAATTAAATCTTTATCAGTTTAAGTAAGTGGATTGCTCCCACATGGAAGTCATGCTGTGACGTTCAGTCTCTCTCTCCCTCCTGTTATTTCTAAATTCTCCACACCACAGTCCTAGACTATCTTATTTCCTTTATTCTCATACTCTCAGCCCTGTTCTCTCTCTCTCTCTCTCTCCTCACCCTTCTCTCCCTCTCCCTGTCTAAATGCATTGTGTAGTAGGATTAGTGCCATTTTGGAGGGGTAGTTTGGACCAACTCTGTCAGTAGCCAGCTGCTTTTCTGAAATGCCACAACAAACATGATAGAAACCAAAGTAAGGGAGTGGCCTTCACTGCAAACTGAGATACAAGATTTATCTTCAGGTTCCTGTTGTTTTGCAAAATTGAATCCTCACATTTTAATTGGTCTCCATTAAGTGTACTGCTTTGGGCGATTGGAACAAGGGCTCACTTTGTTGTCCTCTGTTCTCCCAACCCCATTGTGTTCCATTGTGCAAAATGATGATTATCATTTGTCTAATCCTTTCCATCTTGCGGTCTAGTTTAGAAACATTTTGTAAACCACATGGTGCAAAGGTAAAACAGCTAGCTTTAGTTTACAACATCCTTGTCATTCAGTTGATACACAAGGATGTTGGAACCCGTGTGTATTTGTGACCCCTGTCAACAGACTTAGATTGAGAGTGGTACCTAATTTGCCTTTTGGAATCACAACAGGATCTGTGAGAATACTTACATCTGAAATGGCTTTGCCACCTGCAGTGTTTAGACCACCTACCAGAACGCACAAAGACCACCTACCAGAACGCACAAAGAAAGACTCAGTATACAGTAGACCTGGGCCTAACTATCACCTCTGGACATAGAAGATGAGTTTCTCTGGTGTAGCGATACATCCCTGTGCAGCTTTTGTATGAGGCCGACTTTCTGCTTGTTTGCATTTGATCTCCATGGATAAACACCGTGTCTGAATCCTGGCAGTATATGAATCTCTGGATCTCTATGGATATACACCTTGTCTGAATCCTGGCAGTATATGAATCTCTGGATCTATATGGATAAACACCGTGTCTGAATCCTGGCAGTATATGAATCTCTGGATCTCTATGGATATACACCGTGTCTGAATCCTGGCAGTATATGAATCTCTGGATCTCTATGGATATACACTGTGTCTGAATCCTGGCAGCATATGGATCTCTATGGATATACACTGTGTCTGAATCCTGGCAGTATATGAATCTCTGGATCTCTATGGATATACACCGTGTCTGAATCCTGGCAGTATATGAATCTCTGGACCTCTATGGATATACACCGTGTCTGAATCCTGGCAGTATATGAATCTCTGGATCTCTATGGATATACACCGTGCCTGAATCCTGGCAGTATATGAATCTCTGGATCTATATGGATAAACACCGTGTCTGAATCCTGGCAGTATATGAATCTCTGGATCTCTATGGATATACACCGTGTCTGAATCCTGGCAGTATATGAATCTCTGGATCTCTATGGATATACACTGTGTCTGAATCCTGGCAGCATATGGATCTCTATGGATATACACTGTGTCTGAATCCTGGCAGCATATGGATCTATATGGATATACACTGTGTCTGAATCCTGGCAGTATATGAATCTCTGGATCTCTATGGATATACACTGTGACTGAATCCTGGTAGCATATGGATCTCTATGGATATACACTGTGTCTGAATCCTGGTAGCATATGGATCTCTATGGATATACACTGTGTCTGAATCCTGGCAGTATATGAATCTCTGGATCTCTATGGATATACACTGTGACTGAATCCTGGTAGCATATGGATCTCTATGGATATACACTGTGTCTGAATCCTGGCAGTATATGAATCTCTGGATCTCTGTGGATATACACTGTGTCTGAATCCTGGCAGCATATGGATCTCTATGGATATACACTGTGTCTGAATCCTGGCAGTATATGAATCTCTGGATCTATATGGATATACACTGTGTCTGAATCCTGGCAGTAAATGAATCTCTGGATCTCTATGGATATACACCGTGTCTGAATCCTGGCAGTATATGAATCTCTGGATCTATATGGATATACACTGTGTCTGAATCCTGGCAGTATATGAATCTCTGGATCTCTATGGATATACACCGTGTCTGAATCCTGGCAGTATATGAATCTCTGGATCTCTATGGATATACACTGTGTCTGAATCCTGGCAGTATATGAATCTCTGGATCTATATGGATATACACTGTGTCTGAATCCTGGCAGTATATGAATCTCTGGATCTCTATGGATATACACCGTGTCTGAATCCTGGCAGTATATGAATCTCTGGATCTCTATGGATATACACTGTGACTGAATCCTGGCAGTATATGAATCTCTGGATCTCTATGGATATACACCGTGTCTGAATCCTGGCAGTATATGAATCTCTGGATCTCTATGGATATACACTGTGTCTGAATCCTGGCAGCATATGGATCTCTATGGATATACACTGTGTCTGAATCCTGGCAGTATATGAATCTCTGGATCTCTATGGATATACACCGTGTCTGAATCCTGGCAGTATATGAATCTCTGGACCTCTATGGATATACACCGTGTCTGAATCCTGGCAGTATATGAATCTCTGGATCTCTATGGATATACACCGTGCCTGAATCCTGGCAGTATATGAATCTCTGGATCTATATGGATAAACACCGTGTCTGAATCCTGGCAGTATATGAATCTCTGGATCTCTATGGATATACACCGTGTCTGAATCCTGGCAGTATATGAATCTCTGGATCTCTATGGATATACACTGTGTCTGAATCCTGGCAGCATATGGATCTCTATGGATATACACTGTGTCTGAATCCTGGCAGCATATGGATCTATATGGATATACACTGTGTCTGAATCCTGGCAGTATATGAATCTCTGGATCTCTATGGATATACACTGTGACTGAATCCTGGTAGCATATGGATCTCTATGGATATACACTGTGTCTGAATCCTGGCAGTATATGAATCTCTGGATCTCTATGGATATACACTGTGTCTGAATCCTGGCAGCATATGGATCTCTATGGATATACACTGTGTCTGAATCCTGTCAGTATATGAATCTCTGGATCTATATGGATATACACTGTGTCTGAATCCTGGCAGTAAATGAATCTCTGGATCTCTATGGATATACACCGTGTCTGAATCCTGGCAGTATATGAATCTCTGGATCTATATGGATATACACTGTGTCTGAATCCTGGCAGTATATGAATCTCTGGATCTCTATGGATATACACCGTGTCTGAATCCTGGCAGTATATGAATCTCTGGATCTCTATGGATATACACTGTGTCTGAATCCTGGCAGTATATGAATCTCTGGATCTATATGGATATACACTGTGTCTGAATCCTGGCAGTATATGAATCTCTGGATCTCTATGGATATACACCGTGTCTGAATCCTGGCAGTATATGAATCTCTGGATCTCTATGGATATACACTGTGACTGAATCCTGGCAGTATATGAATCTCTGGATCTCTATGGATATACACCGTGTCTGAATCCTGGCAGTATATGAATCTCTGGATCTATATGGATATACACTGTGTCTGAATCCTGGTAGCATATGAATCTCTGGATCTCTATGGATATACACTGTGACTGAATCCTGGTAGCATATGAATCTCTGGATCTCTATGGATATACACTATGTCTGAATCCTGGCAGTAGGCGAGTACTTGTAGACAGTATCACTTAGTCTGTGTGTGCAACTGTTTGGTGGGAGGATGAACAATTTTATTAGGACTGTGAAGCATATTTCACAGAGGCTTTAGTGGATTACACAGGGTTTGCAGGATGCTTAAGGTAAGATTAAAACAGATGTATAGTAAATCACAGTAAGAGGAGGGAAGTCTGATCAAATAGATCTCTTTGAGTAGCCATTTGTCTGCATTGGTGTGTAGTATATAAGCTCTGTATGGGTATTTGACAATGTAAGACATATACACTACCGTTCAAAAGTTTGGGGTCACTTAGAAATGTCCTTGTTTTTAAAAGAAAAGCTTTTTTGGTCCATTAAAATAACATAAAATTGATCATAAATGCAGTGTAGTGTCCCGATCATCTGAATGAATGGACCAAGGCGCAGTGTACTCCACATGTTTAATAAATATAAAACTCACCAAAAACAATACAGAAGAAAACGAAATGTGACGTTCTGGGCTGCTCACAGGCAGCTACACAAAAACAAGATCACACAAAAAAACAGTGGGAAAAGGCTGCCAAATATGATCCCCAATCAGAGACAACGATAGAGAGCTGCCTCTGATTGGGAACCATACCAGGCCAACATAGAAATTGAAAAAACTAGACTACCCACACTAGTCACACCCTGACCTAACCAAAATAGAGAATTAAAAAGGATCTCTAAGGTCAGGGCGTGACATGTAGACATTGTAAATGTTGTAAATGACTATTGTAGCTGGAAACGGCATATATTTTATGGAATATCTACATAGGCGTACAGAGGCCCATTATCAGCAACCATCACTCCTGTGTTCCAATGGCACGTTGTGTTTAGCTAATCCAAGTTTATCATTTTAAAGGCTAATTTGATCATTAGAAAACCCTTTGCAATTATGTTAGCACAGCTGAAAACTGTGCCTTCTTTAGACTAGTTTAGTATCTGGAGCATCAGCATTGGTGGGTTCGATTATAGGCTCAAAATGGCCGGAAACAAAGAACTCTCTTTTGAAACTTGTCAGTCTATTCTTGTTCTGGGAAATGAAGGCTATTCCATGCGAGAAATTTCCAAGAAACTGAAGATCTCGTACAATGCTGTGTACTACTCCCTTCACAGAACAGCAGAAACGGTCCCTAACCAGAATAGAAAGAGGAGTGGGAGGCCCCGTTGCACAACTGAGCAAGAGGACAAGTACATTAGAGTGTCTAACTTGAGAAACAGACTCCTCAAGTCCTCAACTGGCAGCTTCATTAAATAGTACCTGCAAAACACCAGTCTCAATGTCAACAGTGAAGAGGCGACTCCGGGATGCTGGCTTTATAGGAAGAGTTGCAAAGAAAAAGCCATATCTCAGACTGGCCAATAAAAAGAAAAAACTAAGATGGGCAAAAGAACACAGACACTGGACAGAGGAACTCTGCCTAGAAGGCCAGCATCCTGGAGTCGCCTCTTCGGTGTTGACGTTGAGACTGATGTTTTGCGGGTACTATTTAATGAAGCTGCCTTTTGAGGACTTGTGAGGCGTCTGTTTCTCAAACAAGACACTCTGATATACTTTTCTTTCAAAAACAAGGACATTTCTAAGTGACCCCAAACTTTTGAACAGTAGTGTACATTGTGGATATTAATGATGGGCTGCACTCTGACAAGGGCGGGGAGAGCACCAGTGTCATCAGATTGTCCTGAATGCTTACCTTTGCATAGAAAATATTCCTCCAAGAATTGGAAAAACAACATGACCAAGTACTCATGCAATACTATCGAGTGCTCTTTCCCATTTTCAACATATGGGTCTTTGTCACATAGAGGTCATTGATTATTCCTTCCTAGTGAGACTTTAGCGCAGCTTACAATGTGCCCAATGAACATACTGTACAGGAGAACAGTGCTATAACAAGTTAGACAAAAAAAAACAGAATTATAGTTCAGATGCCAGGCACTAACCCACAAGCGCTAGCCTACTCTATCTAGGACCCGTAACCACCACTACCATTTAAAGTGGATGCCCTTACCCTATCACTGCACTTGACAAATTCCCCTTGCTAACACATGAACTCTCTCTACACCCACATACAACAATAATGAATGTAATACCACAGCCATTACAGAGTAGCAATATTTTGCTAATATGGAACCAGGGCATCTTTGGACAAGCTGTCAATAAAAATGTATTGTATTTTCAGCAAGTGTTGGGGATGCGGGGGAGTTCTCTATGTCACTAATGTGGCCTGCCAGCCTGCCACATACTGTACAGACATGCCTCTGTACTTTGTACACACAGTCGAATTTGTAGCTACACTAACAGCCTAGCATGGTCTGTATACAAAATATCATAAATGCAACATGAGACAAATAGAGGTGAATAGTTGTGGTGTGGTGGGCAAATTTGGATTTCCTAGCCAAGAGAGACATTTCAAATAACGAATGAAACATGTTTCAAGCTAGAAATTGGGAAAATACAGAGTAGCAGCAGTTCTGTATTGTCCAACGATCCCCTTGGAGAATTCCTCTGTTGACAACCCTGTTGTTTGGAAGATCACTGGAATCTGTGTGTATTTTAATTACACCACCATTCATCTGTGCATCTATACAGTCTGCCGTAAATCCCCCTTTTCTATGTGCTGGGATTTGTGAGGGTAATGAAACGGGGAGTTTAGAAGGAATGCTTCCTGGTGTGCCTGAACGAAGCCCCCCCCCCACCCTCTCTCATATCCCTCTGCCAGCGCTGCAGCCCAGCGGATAACCAAGCGTGGATTAAGAGTGACATCACATTGAAGAGATAGCTGAGCTGAGAGTGAAGAAGTGTGTGTGTGTGTGTGTGTGTGTGTGTGTGTGTGTGTGTAAGACTGATTAGACAGAACCATCTCTGAGTTCTTTAGGTGCTGACACCACTCCACCTCGCCAAGGGCTCAATTTACTGAGGGATCAGACTCATTTATGATAGTCATGGGATTATTAGCAGTTCAATAGGGCAATTTATTTATTAGGGTAACCCTTCAGCTTTGGAAGGCGGACACTTGTGAGACATTTAAGGATGCATGGACACCTAATTCCAGAATCATTGAAAGGTACAGTATATTATTGCGCAGTAGCCCACATTTGAACCTATACATAGATGTAGCTGGACATATAGAACAAGGGATCTAGCTATAAAATATTGGGAAAGTACAGTATGTAATTTACTCCCTAGAATTATGTGGCTACACTTCCCTCACAACCATGTTTTAATGCCATTAAATACTTGACTATTTTAGTCAATTTTATGAACAGATTTGTAGAACTGTTCAAATGAATCTGCACCATCTACATTCTACACAAATGAACATATGATTTGATCTGAGAAGATGCTGACCAATTATCATCGGCTGTATGTTACACTGTGCATATATTAGTGGAGATGCTAATCTCTTCTCTCTCCGCCTTTTTCAGCTTGATTGACTGTATCAACAACCCCGTTAGGGAAACCAAGACAAATAAAGCTTAGTTCAGTCATTCTTTAAACACCTCACCAGGTTTAAAGGGGGCTCGGATGACCGTGGCGTATAGCTTCTTTCAAAAGGCTCTAAATCCGATAAGGCGGTCGGCTATGTTTGACTTTAGGTTTACCTGGTTTGTCAACATTCTTAAGCTGGCCCGGTGTATGGGCTCCCTTGTAATGCATTGTGCTTCCTCCTCTGACTTGCACAGAGTAGTCCATCATTGATTACAAGCTCAAAATCAGGTTAGAAGATACAAAAAAAGACAGGGAGTAATGGTCCCCATTCTCAGCATGTTGAGCAAACTACAGGACAACCTCGTCTTGCTCTACCCTTTCTAACTCAATTTCCCTAAACACCTCTGTTATAAACATCTTCCATCTTCACATTTTATGGATCCTTATGATTATCACAAGGAAAATTACTTTGACCACACAGAAAGAACATACCTAAATGTAGGTTAAAATAACTTCTTACCTTCAGTCATACATGGCAACCAAAGTGGCTTTATCCAAATACGAAAGCCACTAATCACTCTGCAGGGACTGAGGGTGGTAACTAAGGGTGGTGGTGGGTGATTGGTGTCTGTATTTTTAGTAAAGAGTATCTATGCTATAAATGGATGTGGTTTGGTGGATATGGTTTGTTTGTTTCACATAAAGACAATAAATAAATGTTTTGCTCTAGGCTACTTTTGGTTTGTTTCCTATGATCAATAAAATGTTGATTCCACATGAGGCTTGCCTGGACTCGATCATCAACAGGTGACAACGACCAACTGACTGACTGTATGTGGTTTCCTTAACGGTGGCAAATTACGATCATCAACAGCTGATTGTGCGTAACGACAGAGACAAAGACGCGATAGAAATCTGCTTTGACGTTTGATGAAGCGCTAACAGACTGACATGCCTGTCTAATTAGCCAGTTTATCCTATTGATGCTTTTAAAGGTTGGGCCTTTACACATGTAGATCAGCAACGGCAACAGCCAAAAACAACGCCCCTGCACTCAAGGCTAGTGGTCAGTCAATGAAACTTCTCTTTTGCCCAAATATACGGTTGAATTCGGATGTTTACATACACCTTAGCCAAATACATTTAAACTCAGTTTCTCACAATTTCTAAAATGTAATCCTCGTAAAAATTCCCTGTCTTAGGTCAGTTAGGATCACCACTTTATTTTAAGAATGTGAAATATCAGAATAATAGTAGAGAGAATTATTTATTTATTTCAGCTTTTATTTCTTTCATCACATTCCCAGTGGGTCAGAAGTTTACCTACACTCAATTAGTACATACTTTTCCTCCCTCATGATGTAATTTATTTAATGAAGTCCCTCCTGCAGCAAAGCACCCCCACAACATGATGCTGCCATCCCGTGCTTCACGGTTGGGATGGTGTTCTTCAGCTTGCAAGCATCCCCCTTTCCCTCCAAACATAACAATGGTCATTATGGCCAAACAGTTTTATTTTTGTTTCATCAGATCAGAGGACATTTCTCCAAAAAGTACAATCTTTGTCCCCATGTGCAGCTGCAAACTGTAGTCTAGCTTTTTTTTATGGCGGTTTTGGAGCAGTGGCTTCTTCCTTGCTGAGCAGCCTTTCAGGTTATGTCGGTACAGGACTCGTTTTTACTGTGGATATAGATACTTTTGTACCTGTTTCCTCCAGCATCTTCACAAGGTCCTTTGCTGTTGTTCTGGGATTGATTTTCACTTTTCGCACCAAAGTACGTTCATCTCTAGGAGACAGAACGCGTCTCCTTCCTGAGCAGTATGATGGCTGCATGGTTCCATGGTGTTTATACTTGCATACTATTATTTGTACAGATGAACGTGGTACCTTCAGGCATTTTGAAATTGCTCACAAGGATGAACCAGACTTGTGGAGGTCTTGGCTGATTTCTTTTGATATTCCCATGATGTCAAGCAAAGAGGCACTGAGTTTGAAGGTAGGCCTTGAAATACATCCACAGGTACACCTCCAATTGACTCAAATTATGTCAATTAGCCTATCAGAAGCTTCTAAAGCCATGACATCATTTTCTGGAATTTTTCAAGCTGTTTACAGGCACAGTCAACTTAGTGCATGTAAACTTCTGACCCACTGGAATTGTGATACAGTGAAATAATCTGTTTGGAAACAATTGTTGGAAAAATGACTTGCGTCATGCACAAAGTAGATGTCCTAACCGACTTGCCAAAACTATGTATTGTTAAGAAATGTGTGGAGTGGTTGTAAAACAAGTTTTATTGACTTCAGCCTAAGTGTATGTAAACTTCAGACTTCCAACTGTAAATATAATTTGTTACCTCAGGTAAATGGGGCAATGGGCTCCCATCTGTGTGACTCAGTTCGGTGATTCAATAGGCGATAGGCCTCATTGATGTATCAGGTAGGCCTATCCCAGAGATGGGAAACTTTGATGGTGGTGGGGGTCACAAAAAATCTGAACTCCTCATGAGGGGCAGCAGTTATGAGCAGATCTGCACACACAAATCCATACCCACACCTAGCCTTTTGGGGGCCCTAACTGAAATTATGTTGCTTACCTTGTGAGCAAAACATTCTAACGGCCACCCTCTTGACAGCAGAGATTTTTTGTTGTTTTAAGGTTAATTTCCTGCAATTTTGCCTTGGGGCGTAGAGGAAATGTTGCAGTTTTAAAGCAGGTTTGATGCAATTCTACACATTTTGCCAAGGGCGGACTGAAGATTTGGGGATTTTATAGCTTATTTCATGCAATTCTACTAATTTAGCCATAGTGTGGGGAGAAATATTTGACGTTTTGAATATGTTATCTGAATGATAGTGACTAACGAAATCAGTGTTGGCCACCCGGCAGTGATGTAAAGTACTTAAGTAGTACTTTAAATAATTTTTACTTACAGTGCATTCGGAAAGATTTCAGACCCCTTGACTTTTTCCACATTTTGTTACCTTACAGCCTTATTTTAAAATGGATGAAATCGTTTTTTTCCCCTCATCAATCTACACACTGTACTCCATAATGACAAAGAAAAAAATGGTTTTTAGACATTTTTGCAAATGTATCAGGTATTTCAGTTTTTTATTTTTAATACATTTGCAAAACATTTCTAAAACCCTGGTTTTGCTTTGTCATTATGGGGTAGTTTAAAAAAATATATATATATATATGTGCATTTTAGAATAAGGCTGTAACGTAACAAAATTTGGAAAAAGTCAAGGGGTCTGAATTCTTTCCGAATGCACTGTAAATAATGTTTTGGAGGTATCTATCTGTACGTTACTTTATTATTTATTATTTTTGACAACTTTTACTTAACTATATAACTGAAGAAAATAATATAGTTTTTACTCCGTCCATTTTCCCTGACACCCAAAAGGACTCATTACATTTTGAATGCTAAACAGGAAAGAAAATGGTCCAATTCACGTACGCACTTCTCAAGAGAACATCCCTGGGCCTCTATGTCACAGAGTGCTTGTGTTAGCAGAGACTGCTACAACTCAGCAATGTTCGTGTGTGCTCGCCAAATGTTTACATTTTAGCCGGATTGCCGAGTTGCAGCAGTCTCTGGAAACACGTTAGTGATCACGCAAGCACTCTTATCTCCTCTTGGATGTGACATAGGCTAACCCTGACCCACTTTTTATCCCAAAATCTCTATCCGTCAAACTGCAGTGCTACTCCAATTTCCTCTGGTTGTCCCAATGTCCATTGGAGAATGCTGCTGATAGGGCAGACCAGGAAGGGAAATCAGCAGTGTGACTATTATGAGGAATAACCTGTCGTGGACCGTGCAAGTACTTTTTGGAAGCTAGCTGTTTATGTTTTTCTTACAGTAAGACATTTGATCAAAAATACTTAATAAGCACGCGTAGGTCTGGGGTACAGGTATGTCAATGAATAGGCTAGCTAGCTCACATAGTTGGCTGGGCAACGTTAGCTAGGCTGTGTTTTAAAGATTAAAATAGCTACTTTGGCAACAAAAAATATATATTTGTAAATAGAGTTCTGGGTGTTAGCATTGACCTAAAGCTAGCTAGCGATCTACTAATTGTTTCAGTGATAGCCAGCTAGCTTAGCTTTCCGGTTAATTGTGCAAGCTAGTTAACAATTCGTGTTTGTTTTCGCTATCTGACTAGCCATGGTGGTGGAGCGGAGAACCTGGCGCCTGTGTCGCGGCTCTTTACTTTACCTGCCCTGCAAGCAAAAGGCTGTCCCCGGAGGAGACTCAGGTTAAGCTTATGCAGCCATGGTTTATCAAATCAAATTTTATTGGTCACATACACATGGTTAGCAGATGTTATTACGAGTGTAGCGAAATGCTTATGCTTCTATATCTGACAGTGCAGCAGTATCTAACAATTCCACAACAAACCTAATGTCTAACAAATTCCCCAACAAAACTAAATACACACAATCTAGTAAAGGAAAACCTAATATCTAATAAATTCCTCAACAGAACCTAATACACACAATCTAGTAAAGGAATGGGATGAGAATATATAAGTATAAAATATATGGATGAGCAGTGACCGATAGCAATAGATAGTGATGGATACAGTATATACATATGAGATGAGTAATTTGAGATATGTAAACGTTCTTAAAGTGGCATTATTAAAGTGACTAGTGTTCCATTTATTAAAGTGGCCAATGATATCAAGTCTGTAGGTAGGCAGTTGCCTCTCTGTGCTAGTGGTGGCTGTTTAACAATCTGATGGCCTTGAGATAGAAGCTGCTTTTTAAATTTCTCTGTCCCAGCGCCGATGCACATGCACTGACCTCGCCCTCTGGATGGAAGTGGGGTGAACAGGTAGTGGCTCGGGTGGTTATTGTCCTTCTTGATGATCCGTTTTGCCTTCCTTATCAGTGACTGATGGTGACCTATCATCTACTCGTGATCTGACAAATTCTACAGGTACATTAGTACTGCCATGGTTAAGGATAACGCCATGGACATTAAAGGGATAATAAGTATTCATGGTGTGTGAGCGAATAACTTTTGCATCAACTTTTTCAGTGTGCCTGCAGAAGTATTGTACAGTAGCTAATGTGAGTTGAGTCCCCTACTCTTTGCATTCAAATGTTCTCCACGTATCTATATAGGCTACTCTGATACATCCAGAAAGTTTTCTATTATATTAAGTGTACACCTTTTTGGTGGTGACATCCCAGTGCGTTGAATCTTCTCTTGATATGAGCTGCCTGCGTGCAGCGCTGTTCAGTGGTCGTGGTGCTGAATTGGCGATCAAGTCCTTTGGTGCTATACTGTCCATGGTGCTGAATTTTTTTCATGCGTCCATGCAAACATACTGTAAACATCTATGCCGTTTTATAGGCCTACTTGATCAAATGTGCAAGTGAAATTCAATGCAATTTACTACTTTTACCAAATCTGCTATTTATGGTCTCTTGGGCTCCCTCTGTCTCTTTAGGTGCTTACTTTAAAAACGTTCCTATCAGAGGGGATTATTTTAGCATAAAGTGAAGGTTGGCAGTGCATATTAATTTGGTGATAAAGTATATTTTTCATTCTAATTATGACAATGAAGCGACAAGGAGCTGTGTCTAAAGTTGTTCAGTAATGTATTCCGCAAGCAGAGGTGTCTCTCTGCTTGCCTGCTGGCTGAGACAGGGAATTACTTCAGTGTCAGGATTACTGACGCATAGATGATCATGGATGGGGGACTGTGACATCTATTATTCTACCACAGTATTTTTGTCAGGCTTTAGTGTCAAAAGCCTCCTCTCTTCCACCATTTGCATTGTTAATAACATAGTGAGGGTTTATTTCCTTAGAGAAACTGCAAGATCCAAACATTTCTCTCTGTAAGAAAAATGGTTTTGTGTTGTTAAACTTCTGAACGTAAGACATTTAAACTCGATGTACAGTAGCTACTAAAATGCCTAATTATATGCACTGTTACAGAGATAAATCAATGGTTATTTAGTGTAGGTAGACTGTGTGTATATATATATATATATATATATGTATATATTATATGTTGTTGCAGGGATAATTGCAGGTACTCTTGATGCATGGTAACAAATGTCAATACTAAATCCTCTTGATTATGATTTCATGCCCAGTGTAAGTATGCTCCAGACTGTACAAGTAGGCTCCAGACTGTACAAGTATGCTCCAGACTGTACAAGTAGGCTCCAGACTGTACAAGTAGGCTCCAGACTGTACAAGTAGGCTCCAGACTGTACAAGTAGGCTACAGACTGTACAAGTAGGCTCCAGACTGTACAAGTAGGCTACAGACTGTGCTCAGAAAGAACATACCTGTAGGTTCAGAGAGAGTGAAAGTGGACTTGGGGACATGAATGCTTTGCTCAGTAGGTTTGTGTAGTCCTGGAATACATTTTGCAAAGGGGAAGTACATTGAAACTGCATTTTGCAAGATGGAACCATTTTGAAAAGCCTGGGCCAGATATGGGGGGCAGGGGTGAGCGCATGAGAAAAACCCTGATTAGCCCTGCTGGTCGTGCTGCTGCCGAGCGGCCCGGGCTTTAGAAAAAATGTCCAGCCCCTTCACAGCATTTAGGGATGGTGCAGGATGCCCGCTCTGATAGTGCCAGCTGGACACCCTTCCCAATTCTCCAGGTCTCCGTGTCCTAATCTCTTTAGGTGTGATGCGCCCCAGAGAGGCTTGAGCGCAGCCCCGCAGGAATGCTGTTGTCTAGGAATGTGGAGTGTGGAAATGACCGGGATTATGGGAAGACTGGTGTGGGTGCCCATGCTCTGCTATCACAAAGACTCTTGGCGTCCATGCTGCTACCCTGTCGACTGATATATTTTCCCATTTTAGTAATGGGGCCGTAGCAGTGACTCTCTGTGCATCTGCCACTCTGATGTTCTGCCCTTATATTTGTTAGAATTTGATGTTGGTGTGTAAAAGTGTACAATATGGAATATGTCGTTTTGTGTGAAATTGATGGAGGATGAGAGAGTGATGAATAATTTGGGCAGGAAGTTCTCATGCCAGGTGAAATGGACCAATGGAAATATTTGAGCTGTGCAGTTGAATAGGGTTGTGGTTTCATGGCCTATTAAACTGATAAGACTTCATGCTCCAGAAACTCAAATGTGATGATGCAGTGTATCACAGAGGTTAAATGCAAATTAAATTATACTGCAATGTTCTGTAATTTTGGTATTGCATCAAAACCCCAGTTCTTGCAATTCAATCATTTCTGGTAAATATAGCATAGAACTGGAATAACTGACTATTTACAACTATATAGCCTACCGGTTTTTATTGCAAATTGACCACATTCAATACCATCAATACAATTACATATAGACATTTTCAACAATATTTGGAAAGAATCTTATCCACAGTAATGCATCGGTCAAGTTATATTTCATGCAAAACCGTAATGCAAAAATGACAATTCTCATTTTTTAAATATAGGAAAATTTGACTTTAGCCCCCCCCAAAAAGAAAACATAATATGTATAGATACAAGTGCATTCGGAAAGTATTCAGACCCCTTGACTTTTTCTACATTTTGTTGCGTTACAGTCTTATTCTAAAATGGATTAAATAGTTATTGCCCCCTCAATCTAAGCACAATACCCCATAATGACAAGGCAAAAACAGGTTTAAATGTATAAAAAATAAAACCCTGAAATATCACATTTACATAAGTATTCAGACCCTTTACTCAGTACTTTGGCAGTGATTGCAGCCTAGAGTCTTCTTGGGTATGACACTACAAGCTTGGCACACCTGTTTTTGTGCTATTTCTCCCATTCTTCTCTGCAGATCCTTTCAAGCTCTGTCAGGTTGGATGGGGAGCATCGCTGCACAGCTATTTTCAGGTCTCTCCAGAGATGCTTGATCGGGTTCAAGTCCAGCTTCTGGCTGGGCTCTCAAGAACATTCAGAGAAGCCACTCCTGCATTGTCTTGGCTGTGTGCTTAGGGTCATTGTCCTGTTGGAAGGTGAACCTTCGCCCCAGTCTGAGGTCCTGAGTTCTCTGGAGCAGGTTTTCATCAAGGATCTCTCTGTACTTTGCTCCTTTCATCTTTCCCTCAATCCTGACTAGTCTCCCAGTCATTGCAGCTGAAAAACATTTCCACGGCATGATGCTGCCACCACCATGCTTCACCGTTGGGATGGTGCCAGGTTTCCTCCAGACGCGGCGCTTGGCATTCAGGCCAAAGAGTTCAATCTTGATTTCGTCAGAGAGTCTTGTTTCTCATGATCTGAGAGTCCTTTAGGTGCCTTATGGCGAACTCCAAGTGGGCTGTCGTGCCTTTTACCAATGAGTGGCTTCTGTCTGATCACTCTACCATAAAGGCCTGATCGGTGGAGCGCTGCAGAGATGGTTGTCCTTCTGGAAGGTTTTCCCAGCTCCACAGATGAACTCTGGAGCACCTCCCTGACCAAGGCCTTTCTCCCTCGATTTCTCAGTTTGGCCGGGCGGCCAGCTCTAGGAAGAGTCTTGGTAGTTCCAAACTTCTTCTATTTAAGAATGATCGAGGCCACTGTGTTCTTGGGGACCTTTAATGCTGCAGAAATGTTTTTGTACCCTTCCCCAGATCTGTGCCTTTGACATAATCCTGTCTCAGAGCTCTACGGACAATTCCTTTGATCTCATGGCTTGGTTTTTTCTCTGACATGCACTGTCAGCTGTGGGACCTTATATAAACAGGTGTGTGCCTTTCCAAATCATGTCCAATCAATTGCATTTACCACAGATCGACTCAATCAAGTTATAGAAACATCTCAAATATGATCAATGGAAACAGGATGCACCTGGGCTCAGTTTCGAGTGTCATAAGCAAAGGGTCTGAATACTTATGTAAATAAAGTATCTTTTTTATTTGCAATAAAAGTTTTTTTTTAAATGTAAAAACCTGTTTTTGCATTGTCATTATGGGATATTGTGTGTAGATTGATGATATTATAATATTTTTTTCAAGAGGTCTGAATGCTTTCCCGAATGCACTCTATGTATTTGTATATGTGTGTGTGTGTGTGTGTGTGTGTAGAGCGCCTTGCGAAAGTATTCGGCCCCCTTGAACTTTGCGACCTTTTGCCACATTTCAGGATTCAAACATAAAGATATAAAACTGTATTTTTTTGTGAAGAATCAACAATAAGTGGGACACAATCATGAAGTGGAACGACATTTATTGGATATTTCAAACTTTTTTAACAAATCAAAAACTGAAATATTGGGCGTGCAAAATTATTCAGCCCCCTTAAGTTAATACTTTGTAGCGCCACCATTTGCTGCAATTACAGCTGGAAGTCGCTTGGGGTATGTCTCTATCAGTTTTGCACATCGAGAGACTGACATTTTTTCCCATTCCTCCTTGCAAAACAGCTCGAGCTCAGTGAGGTTGGATGGAGAGCATTTGAACAGCAGTTTTCAGTTCTTTCCACAGATTCTCGATTGGATTCAGGTCTGGACTTTGACTTGGCCATTCTAACACCGGGATATGTTTATTTTTGAACCATTCCATTGTAGATTTTGCTTTATGTTTTGGATCATTGTCTTGTTGGAAGACAAATCTCCGTCCCAGTCTCAGGTCTTTTGCAGACTCCATCAGGTTTTCTTCCAGAATGGTCCTGTATTTGGCTCCATCCATCTTCCCATCAATTTTAACCATCTTCCCTGTCCCTGCTGAAGAAAAGCAGGCCCAAAACATGATGCTGCCACCACCATGTTTGACAGTGGGGATGGTGTGTGCAGCTGTGTTGCTTTTACGCCAAACATAACGTTTTGCATTGTTGCCAAAAGTTCAATTTTGGTTTCATCTGACCAGAGCACCTTCTTCCACATGTTTGGTGTGTCTCCCAGGTGGCTTGTGGCAAACTTTAAACAACACTTTTTATGGATATCTTTAAGAAATGACTTTCTTCTTGCCACTCTTCCATAAAGGCCTGATTTGTGCAATATACGACTGATTGTTGTCCTATGGACAGAGTCTCCCACCTCAGCTGTAGATCTCTGCAGTTCATCCAGAGTGATCATGGGCCTCTTGGCTGCATCTCTGATCAGTCTTCTCCTTGTATGAGCTGAAAGTTTAGAAGGCCGGCCAGGTCTTGGTAGATTTGCAGTGGTCTGATACTCCTTCCATTTCAATATTATCGCTTGCACAGTGCTCCTTGGGATGTTTAAAGCTTGGGAAATCTTTTTGTATCCAAATCCGGCTTTAAACTTCTTCACAACAGTATCTCGGACCTGCCTGGTGTGTTCCTTGTTCTTCATGACTATCATAGTGCAGGTGCATTTATACGGAGACTTGATTACACACAGGTGGATTGTATTTATCATCATTAGTCATTTAGGTCAACATTGGATCATTCAGAGATCCTCACTGAACTTCTGGAGAGTTTGCTGCACTGAAAGTAAAGGGGCTGAATAATTTTGCACACCCAATTTTTCAGTTTTTGATTTGTTAAAAAAGTTTGAAATATCCAATAAATGTCGTTCCACTTCATGATTGTGTCCCACTTGTTGTTGATTCTTCACAAAAAAAATACAGTTTTATATATTTATGTTTGAAGCCTGAAATGTGGCAAAAGGTCGCAAAGTTCAAGGGGGCCGGATACTTTCGCAAGGCACTGTATATATATATATATATATATATATATATATATACATATATATATACATATATATATATATATATATATATATATATATATATATATATATATATATATATTTATATATATATATATATATATATAAATATAATATATATTATATATATATATATATAATATATATTATATAATATATATTATATAATATATATAAAATATATATAATATAATATATATATAATATATATATATATATATATTATATATATTATATATATTATATATATTATATATATTATATATATTATATATATTATATATATTATATATATATTATATAATATATATTATATATTGCACCAGCAGAGGGTGCTATGTAAGACTCACACATTTATCAATTTAATCTGAATAGAATTTCAATTTTCATGAGTGGGAGATGCAAACATTGGGTGAAAAATCTGTTTAATTGAATGCGCTTTGGGTGTATTCTGGCACATGGGTTTGTGCCCCAAATGATCTTAAATAGCGTTGTGTTGTATGCAGTTTCCGCTGCACCCCACACAGAGGTAGAGACAGTTAGAAACTTTGCAACCAGCTCTTGTGTCCTTAAGCTTACCTCATCATGCTTTCATTGTCACCAATACTGTCTCTGTTTCTGTGTCCTCTCTGGACCAAAGGAGAGGCTGGGAGTGTGGGAACAGAGAAAGAGAAAGGAATAGAAAAAGAGGAAGAGAAGGGACCTGGTGCATGGGGAGGACTGGGAGCAATACTCTCAGATCAGCCTACTTGTATGCCTGTGTGGCGGAGCATTGGGGAGGGAGTGTTATGGTGCGTGTAAGTGTGTGTGGCGGAGAAGGGAGTAGCGGTGTGTGTGTGTGAGTGAGGGGGGAGTCAGGGGAGAAGCAAGAGATGAAGAGAATGAGCATGCCGCTTAGGAAATGTCACACTGGGAAGATTTGCAGGTTTTGATCCAGGCAAATTAATGCAAAACCCCAGTGCAAGTATTTGATTTGGGAAAAACTTTGGAGCAGACTCGTCTCTTAATAATAATGATTGGGTTTACATTCATTTCCTCCCCTATTCACTTCCACAGGAGAGCTGATCACCGCTGCTTGTGAGCTGGGGGTAAGAATTAGCCTTATTGTTTAATCAATTCACTCATTAACTCTTAGAAGCATTAAGGGAGTTTAATTAAGCATGGGCAGAAAGCAGATTAATTTACTTTAAGTCCACATTTTTTCCCATTCTTTTCAATACACTTATTTTACCAAGTTAGAAGTGGAGAATGCTATAATTTGCATCCCGTTTTTTAAATCCAATTAAAGTCGATGGTAAGGCGATGGCTTTTGTAGGCTTTGCCTTATGTAGGGTATAAGGCTTATTATATCCACCCCTCTTTTTGTGTGTGTATGTGTGTGTAAGCCGCGAAGAATGAACTAAATCGGGTTAACAGTTATAATAAATTGTATTATTTAATAAAGTTTATTACGCTGCTGTGATCCTTTTAGGGAGGCTGTGTCAGTGTCACTATGCCAGTAATCCTGTCGTTAGTGCCGCAGTCCGTGTGGCCTTCCCGTCTGTCTCAGGTCTCCCCAGGGTTCGGAGGGCCGCCGGCCCTTCCCTCCAATCCCCAGAGCTCTGGAGCTCTCTCTGCCCACAGCTTCCCGTGGCCTTGGTGCCCCTCCGCTGTCCTTTCATTCTTTAACTATGAGCCTGTCCGTCTAAATCTGCTCCAACATCCCCTCTTTCCTACCTCCACCTCATGTTCACCTGCCTGCCTGTCTGATACAACCATCTGTTTACCAAACTGGAATTTTTGAATGTCTTCCCTTATTTTCTTTCTTTCTTTGCTGTCTGTCCACTTTCCTCTCTCGTTGCTCGCTCTCGGGCTCCTCGCCTTTCACTCTTCCTTTTTACCACCCACTCATCCTCTCCTTGTCTCTTTCCCTTTGACCATTAATTTACCTCCCTAGCTTTAAAAGCTCCTCCAGTCTCTCCTCAGACCTGCCTGGTTGTTGTGGACCTGGCCAGGTGTCATTGAGCCTCGGCAGTGTCTGTGATGATTGGCGGGGTAATCACACTCTCACCTCTCAGTGGCGGCTCCATTTGAAGGGCTGCCCCTGCTCTTCGGCTGGCCCAGCCTTATCAGTGCCAGGGAATGAGTCTGTGTTTAATGACTGAGCCCTTATCGGCCTGGAGGAGACTTAGCGGCTAATTGCAGTGATTTCCGGGATCCCCAGGGCGGGAGTGGCTGCGGCACCGAGGTAGTTTGGGTCCAGGGCTGTCGAGCACTACGTGCCTTGTCCTTGGGAAGTGATGAGGGGAGGAAGAGGAGGAGGAATGGGTTGTGTAGAGAGAAAGAAGAAAGAGGGTTGCGAGGCCCTCTCATTGCGGAGTCAGTCAGCGGTCAGGTCACACAGTAACACTATGGCTCTCTAGGCCAGGCCTGCCACTCCATCCATCCCTTCACCTCTACCCCCGCTCCCCCAGGGTCATACACTCACTGCAGACAAAGATGCAGCTCACGTACAGCGCTGGTGGCAGTGGGGCTCATTAAAATGACAGGCTTTCATTACCCTTCTACCCTCTCTCCCTTTCATCCTGCCTCAGCCCCATGCCCCCTCCCCTTCCCTCACTGTATTCTTCCACCACACTTCATTTTGCACTCCTCAAACTCTTTAGCCTGATATCCAGGGCCAAGAGTATTTCCTCCATTGACCAGGAAAAACATCTACCTATACCCCGATGTTCTCAGTCTGGGACGGATAGCTGGCTTTCTCCGGTCTCTCTCTTCATAATCCCTCCCCTGGTTACTGACGTGTCCTCTCTCTGTGTTGGTCGGGGCAGGTGGCTACCCACTACCCAGTCTTCAGCCTGCTGGCCCTCCTTGCTCTGTCCCTGCTGCCCTGCCTCTCCATGTCTCCGGCCCACAGTGTCAACCTACTGAGCAGCCTGCCGGGGCCAGCCGGGCCCTCTGCTTCACTGTCTGCAGGTAGGACTACAACTTAACGCCAAGGTCAGGAGTTCTCCTGGTCAGGCCACCTAGTCAGTGAAAACTCCTGGTCCTTCTCATCTACTCATTATAGTCAACATGATTAGTCTGCTGCATCCAATAGTGCTGTAACTCTGCAGTTACACGTCTGTTAATGGACCGCCACGACAACAGTAGGCTTGAAGGTCAATGTTACATTCAAATCTCTAAGCCATTATGATGCCAATGTCGATGAAAATTCACAAATCACCTTGTTTGGAGGTACACAATAACCTCCCTCCTCTCGTCATGAGTTGTCAGGCCATTACCGAGAACCACATACCGGATTCGTTAACATTAGGAATAAGGCAATTTTTTGCCCCATCTTAGCGCAATATCTAGGCCTCGGATAAGAAGGAGACTACAGCATCCACAAAGTGACCATTAGACCGGCCACCTTTCAGACTGAATACGTTTGTAGGGGCAACAGTTTTGATTTAAATGGATCATTTATCGCTCTCACCTGCCAATAGAAAACCAGCTATGTGCTACATTTTTGTAGCGTTTCTGACAAAGCTCATATCTTTTTCAGCCAAAGCTCAGAGTTCTAACACCAGGTCAAGCAACTCGGTTGCTCGGAAACTCACAGGTGCTGCTTCACCAGGCTGCCAATCATAAGAAGTGTATGATAACAAACCTAGGCTACTGTAGATAGCTAGCTATATGGTGGTTTTTAAGCTGAGGTTTATCAATAAATGCAAACAGATCATTTGATTAGCTAGGTAGCTATCTAGCTAATGTTAGTGAGTGCAGCAGTTAGGCTCTGTAGCTAGCTAACACCAGTCAGCTGAAAGCTAATTAGCTAGAAAGGCAAAGAAAGGTAGCTAGCTATATTTGGTTATTTAACAGCTGACCTCAACACAGGTTAGCTCACGTCCAAATTCCAGTGATATATTTTTCCACAAAACATAGCTAGCTAGTCTGCCTGACACATTTCACTGTCAGAAAGGACACAACTCAAACTGAGAATTGCTAGCTAACTCCACATGTAAACAGTGCCTTAGCTGTAGACTACTGCAGTGTGCAAATGCATGCTTTTTAGCATCAGAAAAACTCACCAGTTTCTAGCATCCATAATAAATTCCAGTACGCTCCTTCACTTGTCTTCTTGAAATTTTTATCCAAATGTGTGCCAAACTAGCAAATCTGCCATGTGTTGGATCTTTGTCAACAACTCTGCCGTGCACAGCTCTAGGGGAGGGGACTTTGATTATATAAATGTATAGGATGCATAACTGCAACGCTGTAGGCTAGAAACAAGCTGTAAAAGGCTGAACATTTTCCAACTGACGTTTGCATCTTGCTGCTTAGAGAAGGGGTTGGTGATATTTGTGGGTTGTCTCTTTCAGCTAGTAGTGTTTCTGATCCCCTGTTCTGTATTCAGAACAGAGTCCCACCACACTTCTCACCCACAAACACACCCAGCCTGTTTACCCATTGCCCTCCCATTGTCACTGTGTGTGTGTGTTTGTGTGTGACACAGTCACGCCCCCTCCAAGTGCCTGACCCCCCTCTCATCGCCCAGCATGCTCCCAATCCTGACATGGCATGATTTCTAATCTCTCCCCTTCTGCCCTCCTGGGTCTAAGACGGACAGGATCACCACTCCTCCCTCGCTATCACTACTCCTCCCTCGCTGTCCCTCCCTCCCTCAATCATAAGCTCAGAATGTGTTATGCTACTGTGTCTCTGCACATTCCCATGCCAACCCGCCTGTGGTGGTCCTCCTACAGCTCAGCCTGCCTGCTGACCCCATCATGAAAGGAATCTTTTCCACTCTCCCTCTTTGTGTGCGTTTATCTCACACTGTCGGCTGGCATACCTTGCATAACCGTTTTCTGATTGAGGTAGTTTCCTACTTGTGTGCGCTGTGCACCATTGGTGGCAGTTTACTGTTAGAATGTTTTCCCTTTGACATAGTTTTACATTTTACAAGGCCCATTTATGCATGCAGTGCTATATTAAATATATATCATACGCTGTGTTTGATTTACCGTTCCCACATATTAGTTGTGGCATATGTTAAAAACTGTTTTAGCACAGATACAGTACCTATCAGCAAGTTGTTTTGGGCCAGAGAAAGCAGGTGATACAGGGCTGTGAGTGTCACTGCTCCCATGTGCGCTGCAGTGGGCTGGGTCCATTTCCTGTGTGCTTGGCCGGTGGTGGGCTAGGTGGCAGGTGTGCTGGAGGGGTTAGCCCTGCTGGAGGCTGGAGCAGGACAGGGGCTGAGGAGGAAGTGCTCTCCCCATGTGGACTTTCCCTCAGCCCGGACTGACTGACTGCAGCCTTAGCCTCTGCCCTGCCTCTCCCTTTCCTTTCCACTCTTACTCACTGCTCTGGAGCTGTTCTGTTGTGGTTTGGGCTCTGTGGATCTCTGAGTCTCTGTCTCTCTGATATGGACTCAACTCCATTTTGGAATTTGTTTCATAAACGATCAATAGCACCATTTCACTAAGCTCTGGCTAGCCACTTCCATACTGTGATTTCTGGAGCCAGCAGCTATGCATGCTGTCTGAAGATATTTGGACCACAGCACATGCAAAGTGCAGCCCTGTTTGTAATCTCTAAGGATTTAGATCCAATTTTGGATTATAGTTAGACTAAGTGAAAAGTCATTATGTAGACCCCCCCACCCCCCCACTGGGCTGATGGGCACTGAGGACTTCAGCCAGAGCACCAACCCACACTCTGTAAGCTCTTAAGTATGTATAATCTAGCTTTTCAATTTGAAAAATAGGCATAAAAGGTTTTAGTCATTATCTGTTTGGGGCTTGGTTTGGGTTTAGCCCGTGGCTGGAGTTCAGCTGGCAGACTTGGTGTGGTACTGGTAGGGTTTGAGGGGGCAAGGGGGTAGATGGTTTCCAGAATGGTTGTCTGGGGGCCTTGGGTGCTTTGCCCGTGCCCGGTAGGGTGGCAGAGATGGCATGCTACGCCCCTGTGGGAGTCCCTCCGGCCAGACCGGTCCTTCAGACTATATGCCAAACCTGACCAGTCTGCACTTCCTACCTGCCTAGCCCTCTCAGGGACATTTAGGTTAAGCTCTATAAGTGGAATTCTAGTAATACCTATAATATGGCTGTGATTGGCATTTCCCCTGGTTTCCCCTGGTTTGTGTATCCAATTTGCGTAAGTTTTGTTTGTACCCCAGCAGAATTTTGAGAGTGGTTATGGAAGTGGGTGCACCAGAGGAATAGTCACAGTTTTAAATGCATAGGGACTTAGTATCAATTGTCTGCAGACCTATTGCATTGAAGTTATTACATGTTATGCACTTTTATTTTTTTTAGACTTGAAATGTTAGTTTCTCACGAACAGTAAATTGCAAGACCTTGAAATTTGTCTGGAATATTGCCAACATAGCAAGCCTTTGATGTATCAATTTAAATTAGTTGGACAGATTGCCGTGTTTAATGTGGTGGAATGTAAATTGATAGGCTTGGAAGCCATTTCTCCCTAAACTGCCAGTTGCGTAAGTTTAAAATGTAGCACTTAGCTTCCCTTTGATTTGTCAATTACAGCACACTTGGCTTGATCACATGGTTTGATGGCCAAATTGCACATCTCGTTATGTTTTCACACCAGGACTTGATAGGCCTTTGAAGATGGTGACCATAATGATAATAATTAGTATCGATTGCACTTGAAACTTCATAGGAATAATATGTGGCCCTATCAGACTTAGATGACAATCCAGAGAGCTCAGTATTTGGTGCTCCCTCATTTCACAGTTTATCTGCTAAAGCTCCTCTGAAACTGTGCTACCTGGGAGGAATCTCTCTCACTTCATAGAGAGACAGAGCACACAGACACAACCAGAGGAGCGCTAAAACAACAACAACATTGTCTGTTACAACCACTAACATCCAACAATCAGCACTTTTGAGACGTTGGGTAATAGTAAGATTACAAAACAACAGGATTCGTGAGGCTCACCAAATGGGCCCCATACCCCTCCCTTGTCCCAAAGGTACACCTGCGAGACACTCAACTGCCAAGAGCAGGCCTCTGTGGACCAGCTGATAACTCAGTGGACTGGCAGGGGCAGGCGGTGTGCCAGACCCCTTAAACGGGCCTCCACCACATGGTCCTGATGGTGCATCCCCTTCCTTGTTGCTGCTCCCTCAGATGGGTTGTTTTTCCACAGGGCTGGGGCTGCTGGAGGGACGTGTGTGGCGGGGTCATCACTGAATCAGTCTGTGTATGTGTCTTTTTGGGTGCTTATGTGTGTTTTTGTCCGGAGTTCTATAGGGGTTAAAAGCTGAACATCCCCCTCTATCCCCATCCGCAACCCCCCCTTTCACATCAGACCCTCCCTTTCACATCTGTTGTGGTCAGGCGCTCAGTGTTCAAGGCGCTCAGTGTTCAGAGCCATAGCTTCTCTCAACCATAATTGAAGAGGGTAGTTGTATGGTTTGATAACCTATTTAAAAGCTATGTTTGGACCTTTGCCCTGTCTGTATGATATCCTACTGTCTCCTAAGACATGAGGCCTCCTGCTCCTCTCACCCCCATCCTCAGCATGACCAATGGTTCCCCCCAGGACTCATTCTGTAATGCAGTTAAACAGATGTTTAATGAAGATGTTATTTCCTCATTACTGGCAGTGGGATGGGGTAGGAGGGGGGTAGAGTGGGGTAGATAGACAGCATAACAAAGTACCAGTTTTAATATTCCTCTCGCCCGTGGGCCTGAGATTGTGTCGGCCTCGGACGTCAATATTACATCCCTCACCCGCCACAGGCAGTCTTAATAAGGCACCAGGCTAGGAGATGGATCAGACTCGGCAATTACAATTCTTCCAGAATTAGTTAATGGAATCTGTAGAGCAACATTTATATATCAGTGGTGGCTGCCTAATGACTTTGTTAAAATAGCTGCAGCAGCTGTATAAAAATGGCTTTCTATGAATTGCATAAACATAGGATTTCTGTCATTTGTTTTTTTCTGTTTTATGTCATTTTTGTGTGTTGGTCTGGAGATTAAGATGGCATTCTGGGACAAATTGTCATATCATAGGCTGCATTGTTTGAGCAGGATTGTGGTGATTAATTTTGCACGCGCGTTCGGGCGGGCACTCTCCTGGAGGAGGGGTGTCTGAGCCTCATTCCGCTCTCAGGTCCTTTTTACCTCTTCTCCTCTCTTTGCTGCTGTTGCTGCCTCTGCTTGATTGGAGAGTTTAAACAGAAATGGGTGCACATTGAGGAAGGTTAGTTTACTAGCTGTTGGAAGGCACATACTAGGCATTATGAATACATTTATGTTTTAATAATTATATACAGTACCAGTCAAAAGTTTGGACACCTACTCATTCTAGGGTATTTCTTTATTTTTACTTTTTTCTACATTGTAGAAAAGCAGTGAAGACATCAACACTGAAATTACACCAATGGAATCATGTAGTAACCAAACAAATGTTAAACAAATCAAAATATATTTTATATTTCAGATTCTTCAAAGTAGCCACCCTTTGCTTTGATAACAGCTTTGCTCACTCTTGGCATTCTCTCAACCAGCTTCATGAGGTAGTCACCTGGAATGGTTTTCAATTAACAGGTGTGCCTTGTTAAAAGTTAATTTGTGGAATTTCTTTCCTCAATGCGTTTGATCCAATCAGTTGTGTTGTGACAAAGTAGTGGTGGTATATAGAAGACAGCCCTATTATGGCAATAACAGCTCAAATAAACAAAGAGAAACGACAGTCCGTCATTACTTTAAATCCGGTCAATCCGGATAATGTCAAGAACTTTTTTGCAGTCACAAAAACCATCAAATACTTTGATGAAAGGGAAAGGGGTTGAGACCTCGTCAGTTGTACAACTGAAGGCCTTCAACTGAAATGTGTCTTCCGCATTTAACCCAAAGAAACCCTCTAAATCAGAAAGGTGTGGGGGGCTGCCTTAATCGACATCCGTGTCTTCAACCAAACTGGCTCTCATGAGGACTGCCACAGGAAAGAAAGATCCAGAGTTACCTCTGCTGCAGAGGACAAGTTCATTAGAGTTACCAGCCTTAGATTGCAGCCCAAATAAATACTACAGAGTTCAAGGAACACACATCTCAACAGCAACTGTTCAGATGAGACTGTGTGAATCAGGCCTTCACGGTCAAATTGCTGCAAAGAAACCACCACTAAAGGACACCAATAAGAAGAAGAGACTTGCTTGGGCCAAGAAAATTTGATTAGTGGAAATCCGTCCTTTGGTCTGATAAGTCCAAATGTGAGATTTTTGCTTCCAACCATTGTGTCCTTACGCAGAGTAGGTGAACGGATGATCTTCGCATGTGTCATTCCCATCGTGAAGCATGGAGGCAGTTTGGTTTGCTGGTGACACTGTCAGTGATTTATTTAGAATTCAAGGCACACTTAACCAGCATGGCTACCACAGCATTCTGCAGCAATACGCCATCCCATCTGGTTTGCGCTTAGTGGGACTATTATTTGTTTTTCAACAGGACAATGACCCAACACACCTTCAGCGTGTGTAAGGACTATTTGACCAAGAGAGTGATGGTGCTGCATCAGGTGACCTGGCCTCCACAATCACCCGACCTCAACCCAATTGAGATGGTTTGGGATGAGTTGGACCGCAGAGTCAAGAAAAGTCAGCCAACAAGTGCTCAGCATATGTGGGAACTCCTTCAAGACTGTTGGGAAAGCATTCCTCATGAAGCTGGATGAGAGAATGCCAAGAAGGCCAAGGCAGAGGGTGAATACTTTGAAGGATCTAAAATATATTTGATTTGTTTTAACACTTTTTTTGGTTACTACATGGTTCCATATGTGTTATTTCATAGTTTTGATGTCTTCACTATTATTCTACAATGTAGAAAATAATAAAAATAAAGAAAAACCCTGGAATGTGTAGGTGTTTCCAAAAATGTGACTGGTCCTGTATGTAGCAGCCATACAATCATGTTCATGAGCTACTATACATGTGTAATGTACTTTATCCCTTTACACTTGTGTGTATATAAGGTAATAGTTGTGGAATTGTTAGGTTAGATTACTCGTTGGTTATTACTGCATTGTCGGAACTAGAAGCACAAGCATTTCGCTACACCCGCATTAACATCTGCTAACCATGTGAATGTGACAAATACAATTGATTTGATTTGGTATGCTTTATATGACATAGTTTTTTTACCCCTATTTTTCCTAGCTTGGCCCAAAAACAGGGTTGCGTGTCTGTTTTCCAAATGTGATACAACAGAGCACTAAGCCACAAACACTGTCATATTATCTAAAGATCCTCAGTGTTCAGCCCACTGTCCTGTCCTGGCCACAGCTAAGCCCTGGGGTGTCAGTGTTACTGAGCCAAGGCCAGATGGAACCCTCTGTCACACCAGACCAGGCCGGGACACCACTTCATGGGCTTCATCCTAGCCTCTTCAGGAATGTGTGATTCTTTTCCAGCTATGTCTCTCTCAAAGCGCCACTCTCTGGGTGAGGGAACAGTGGTGGGCCGATCTGCGATGACACAGCTGTGGCATTGTGTGGTCCCTGGGGTGTTGTGTGACAGTCCATCCCCTGGTCTGGCTCTTTGTGTTGTCTCATTCACTACACATTCACTACAGACGGCTGCTTCCGCTGGTGGTGGCGCTTTGTGTGGTATTATTGTGGCCAGCCCAGGCAGGCATTTGGTGCTGGGCTGCAGTGTAGTGCTGGCAAGCCTCTGGCCCATGTTTAGGAACTGAGGGGGTAAATGAGGCATTTTCTGCTTTGACTCTTCAACGTGACAGTGGCAAGCTATTAGTGTCCTACTGTCTTTCCTTGTGGAAGACACTGGTAACTACAGTGCATTCAGAAAGTATTCAGACCCATTTAGTTTTTCCACATTTTGTTACCTTACAGCCTTATTCTAAAATTGATAAAATTATTATAGTTTCATTTTTTTTCTCATCAATACCCCATAACGACGAAGTGAAAATGGGTTTTTAGACATTTTTGCAATTGTATTAAACATAAAAAACAGAAATACCTTATTTAGGGTAAGTTCATCAGAGTTAACTGCACTTCAGATTGCAGCTCAAATAAATGCTTCACAGAGTTCAAGTAAACAACACTCAGTAAACGATCTCAACATCAACTGTTCAGAGGAGACTGCGTGAATCATGCCTTCATGGTCGAATTGCTATAAAGAAACCACTACTAAAGGACACCAATAAGAAGAGACTTGCTTGGGCCAAGAAACATGAGAAATTGACATTAGACCGGTGGAAATCTGTCCTTTGGTCTGATGAGTCCAAATTTGCTTTGTGAGATGCAGAGTAAGTGAACGGATGACCTCCACTTGTGTGGTTCCCAACTTGAAGCATGGAGGAGGAGGTGTGATGGTGTGTGGGCTTGCTTTGCTGGTGACACTGTCGATGATTGATTGATTGATTGATTGATTGATTTAGAATTCAAGGCACACAACCAGCATGGTTACCACCGCATTTTGCAGCGATACGCCATCCCCTCTAAGTTGAGGTTAGTGAGACTATTTGTTTTTTAACAGACAATGACCCAACACACCTCCAGCGTGTGTAAGGGCTATTTGACCAAGAAGGAGAGTGATAGAATGCTGCATCTGATGACCTGGCCTCCACAATCACCCTACCTCAACCCAACTGAGATGGTTTGAGAGGAGTTGGACCGCAGAGTGAAGGAAAAGCATCCAACAAGTGCTCAGCATATGTGGGAACTCCTTTAAGACTGTTGGAAAAACATTCCTTAACAAGCTGGTTGAAAGAATTCCAAGAGTGGGCGGCAAAGCTGTCATCAAGGCAAAGGGTGGGTACTTTGAAGAATTTCAAATATAAAATATATTTTGATTTAACACTTTTTGGTTAATACATGATTCCATGTGTTATTTCATAGTTTTGATGTCTTCACTATTATTCTACAATGTAGAAAAGTAAAAAATAAAGAAAAACCCTAGAATGAGTAGGTGTGTCCAAACTGTTGACTGGTCCTCTATGTAAATGTGATATTTAGCTTCTTTTTTTTTTTTTCATTTGCAAAAAAATCTAAAGACCTGTTTTTGCTTTGTCATTTTGGAAATTTGTGTGTAGATTGAGGGGAAAAATATTTTATACATTTTAGATTAAAGCTGTAAGGTAAAAAAATGTGAATGGGTCTGAATACTTTCCGAATGCACTGTATGTCTGTTGGTTTGAGGACAATGTCTACAGGGTTTGTGGTTTGGAGTATTTATGGGTATTTGTGTTTCCTTGAAGGTATTTGTTCTTGTTCTGGTTACTGACTTATATACTTTCTTTTAGGATATTTTATTTTACAAAGTGAATTATTATATGATTTCGGTAGATTTATTTTACTTCAATAAGAGCTTGATGGTTATGGTTCAAATTCCCAGGATTTAAAAAAATATTTTAATGAAATTAATTTCCATTATTTGTTTTTTTTAGCAGAGCTAAGATCTCCCAATTCATGAAATACAATTTATTTACAGAATTTCTGTATAGAATTCTTTGTCATCCAGTTAGTTACCCCAGTGATGAGACTGAGACATTCTGGCAAGCTGGATCAGTTCAGGGTAAAATACCCATATGTTATTCTCCAGCCATGTCTCAACATTACAGCTATTGTCACTGAGCCACAACATTACAGAACAGCAGCACCCTGCACCACATTGAGCTTTGATAACAGGAAACATGGCCGCAATGGTATCATATTCTCTCCCTCTTCATCTCCCTACCATGGGAGTAGCTAGCCCCAACCCCAGCCCAGAGAATGAGCCATGGAGACGCTGACTGGGACCCAGGTGGTCCTCTGCAGACAGACAGGTAATTTAAACCTAAGTGTACACACATCACTGGGTTTTGACACACTGACAGGCCCTGAGAGAGAGAGATGTTAGCCTCTCAGAAAGAGAGGACAGGAGTGTGTTTGTGTCTGTCTCGACAGGTCTTGTCCGTAGAAGCCATAGCGAGCCTGGTGTAATAGCCACATTACTTCCAAGGACCCCCACTACTGCTCAGCACCCTGCTTTACCCCAAAACCAGCACCCCTGCTAAGTGTGTGGGCGGGGTGTTAATTGCCACACAGGGGGGTAGAATTGAGGGCGAGGGGCGTCCCTGCACCTCAAGAAAAGTCCCTATCCGCCCCCACCCCCTTCTCCTACCGTTCAAGTTGCAGCTAATTCCTGGAGCGATGCAGTGAGAAAGACGCTGCTATCTCTTACTAAGACTGACCCCCACTCCCACCACTAGACACCCCCCCACCCCAGTCCTGCATCACATAGAACACAGAGCAAAAATACTGGCAGAAAGGAGAGGGAAAAATGAAGGAAAAAAGTCATCAGCAAGCAATACTTTTTTTACTCTCCTCCCTCTCCTTTTTTTTCTGATTTACGGCGCTTTCCTCAGAAAGCTCCATTGTTCCCCTAGCCTAAGTCTCATCAGGCCTTTTGTGGCTGACTATCACAGCGGCAGGCAGAGAGCTGGAAATGTATAAATGGTATCATGCCTTGTGATTAATGGCGGTACTTATGAGTCAGGTCTGATAACGGGCCTGCTCTCTACTCAATTTCAGATACCGTTAATGGAATCTGTCTTCTGCGATTGTAATGTGAGAGCGCCTAATTTGCTATGGAGCTTGAAGCTGTCACCGGCAAGGGATTGTGGGGTCATAAGGGACCTGGCAGCCGTTTGGCCTGCAGCTTGTATCTGCCGTGCTGAATAGAGCAGCTCTCTGCCTGTCAGTTAGCTGATAGGCTGATGAGGACTCTAAGCCACTCTACACAATGGCGGAAACGGCCATACTGCCTGACTTCCTTAATTGTGGAGCCTGTTCATATTTCAGAGCCAGCGTGCCGGGGACTGGGCTGATTTTTTTTATTCCTCTTCCCCCCCCCCCCTCTCTCCTCCTCAACTTTTTTTTTCTATGTTTTCTTCATTTCATCCTCACTTACTCTGACCCCCCCCCCCCCCCCCCCCCCCACACACACATCTCTGTACTATTTGAGTTGTCTTCCCCTTCTCCTCCTCATCATTTGTCATCCTTCTCCCTCTGTGTCTCTTTTTAGTAAGTGGTGGGTCTTGCATATGACATATTTATCCCAAGTTTGCTTCAGTTACCACTAAAGAGATAGAAGAGAGGAAGAAGGGGAGGGAGGACTTTTGAAGTAAAGGAGTACATCTCCCATAGTGGTTATCTATGTCAGGCTGGCGGATGAATTTGCTTCTGGAGAGAGAGGCCTGAAGGATGTGGTATGGGAATGGTCAGAGCTTTAGATAGTTCCTATGGCTACGAAAATAGAATTGTTTCAATGACCGGTACTTGGACATTTTCAAAAACATGTCAATGATTTTGTTTTGCATTCGTGGTCAACCATATCCGTCTATCATCATTATGACTTTTCTCACTTTGGATAGCCACGAACCATACGCTTACCCATACCTGGGGTTGGACATGTGGTCACCCCTGTACCTGACCCTCTGCCACTCCTCCAGACTGGCAGACCCGGGGCCAGGTGCGGTGCTGGCTGGGGGGTGTTTGCTGTGTCCAGGCCCAGCTGGCAGTGGTCGGTGGTGGCCGAGGTCTTCTCCCTCAACCTCTTCGTTGGGCTCTTCTCCCTGACTGCCAGCTTCCACTGTGCAAATAGTGCCCCCCAGAGGAGTCGGGTAACTACACCATCCTTCTATACCGTCCACCCTCACACAGGACAAGACATGCATATCAGTCACCTGAAACCAGATAGACCGTTCCATTGTGATATCACAACTGTGTGCCCGAGGAAACTATATGGTACAATTTATAGAAATATGGTATGTTAATATACAGACTGTTTATTTTTTCAATGACAAATGCCATATGTTGATACATTTAAGCAGTTGTTCACGATTTTACAACTTGATGTTAGATGGTTACACTGAAAGTAGTCTATCGGCCAAGAGAAACTAATCCAGGTTTCACTTTTCTTTAAACAGCCCACTACAAACGTCTGCTAACCTTAGCCACCATAAGCTAACAATCAATGGATGTGATGGGGGCATGTGAGCATGTTTTTTACACAAATGATGTCCAAATCACCTGAAATCAAATCAACTCCATATTTGGTTTGCTGTTACTTAAAGGTGAATTGTCCATAAACATTTTATTAACATGCTCACATCACTTCCATTAATTGTTAGCTTGTGGTGGCCAAAGTTAACTGGAGTTTGTACTGGCTGTTTAAAGAGAACTGAACCATGGGTTACAGTTAATACTGGCCCATAGACTACTTTCAGGGTGAGGAACCATCTAACTACTCCTTTAAGTCTCGTCTTGTTGTTGTCAGGTTGCCCATTGGGGGGCGCTGTGCTGTGGCCCGGGCCCGTGTAACCAGCACACTCTGGTGTTGTACGTGGTGGTCATCATTCCCAGGGTCCTGCTCCACCTCTGCTCTCACAAAGTAAGTTTAACAACACACCGCTCTTTTCCATCTGAGTGGCCATAGAGACGTAGGCAGAAAAACTGCAACTATCTGTTGCTGGGGAGACCAGACTTCCCTCTCAGGCCTCCTCACTCACCTACAGAGGACTGAGTACGGCACCTTTAGCCTGGTACACACTTATATACATTTACATTTACTGTACCAACATACATTACAGTATATTGGAGCTGTGGGAGGTATGGTAGTGAGTGTTGATGTGTTTCTTTCTTTAATAATTGACCCTAGGCCAAGACAGACGGAACCTCACCATGATGCTAAAGTGAGTATTATTCACTTTATTTTACAGATGAAGTCATTGCTATAGCATGAATCTTAATTCAACAGTTTGTTTACACATTGTTTCCATTTATTTGAGCTTTTAGGGTATTTTATTTCGAAATAGTTTTCTGGAATATTACATTAAATGTTGAATATTGAAGGTTATTTATTGGATCATGTGATCTGTAGAAGTGAAAGAGTTGTTTTCTAATGCTTTTGACTCTAGACAGACCGGTTTAAACATCAGACAAAAACCCATCAGTTCTGTTCTGAAGGAGGGAAAGCATCCATCGCCAGTACTGGAGCCCGTCTCTCCCTCTCTTTCTCCTCTCTCCCCAGCTTTTGTTCTTCCCGCTCCCCTCTCTACCATCAAAGCAGAACTGAACCTGCTTAGAGGACCACATCTCTGTGTTCTGTTTCTCCAGCAGTTTGAAATGATCACTCAGCTCTGGTGTTTAAGCATGACAAGCTGTGATGACAGACACTGCAATATAGCTGGAGAGATTGTGTTTTCCTCCAACAACCCCCTCTATCCCCCCCTGTCATCCAACTTCTGGTATTTTTCTACGGCTGACGCTTCTTAAGACCCCCCACCACCAACCCCCTCAGCCCGGCCCCACCCACTTCCATCACCCCCGCTGGTTGATGGACAAACATACCTTCAAGATGAGGGAGAGAGGCAAACATGACAAGCATGTCACATTGGGGACGTAAACCTCCCTAGAGAAGCTGACACAGTCTTACACACATATGCACATAACACACACACACACATCGGCCTACACTCAATGATATGGGGACTCAATACGCTGTCAAAAAGAGATGGTATTAAAGAAGAGGCAGGGAGCTATCTCTGCTCCGGGGAAGTGTCTGTGACTGACAGGCTCTCTGACAGGGGTTGGATGGAGGCCACATTCTTTGGTGTCTGTCAATCGGATGGAAGGGTGCATACAGTCATTAAAGTTAGTCTGTTTGATTGGGGAGGGGTCAGTTATTTGTGTCTTCCAGTCACAAGAAAGGGAAGTGGGAGGTTATTCAATAATTGCTGTTCTTCAGTTTGATGAAGGTTAGAGGGATGCAGTCATGGAGACATTGGTGTCTGCTAATCAGAGGTTTTGTGTGTGTGTGTGTGTGTGTGTGTGTGTCAGGGCTCAGCTGACCCACTGTATGGCTGACCTGTCCCTCCCTGTGCTGATCCTGGCTGGACTGGGCTTGTTCCTCTCCTCCTGTGACAGGTAAGGAAACACACCAGACAGACAGAAATCACTCTCTCAGACAGGCACAATCCAAGTCCATATACACTCACTTCATTCCTTAATGAGAAATTAAACCATTGCCAAGTGCTTTTAACATGAAAATAAACTATTCGACCTGTCGTGCTGCCATGGCACTGCACAATTAAAAGAAGAAAGGGAGATTTTGATGTGTGTTTGTCTACTAGTTGTAATGATGTGAATGCATGTATCTGTATGTAGCAGTGCTCTCTGATGCAGTAATTCATTACAGTAGTGCCTATGCTGAGGTCGGTTGGGTGCCACTGATAAGGCAGAGCAGAGCCAGGCAGTCCCCAGGGCACAGCCAACCCCCTGCCTCCCCCTGCCTTCCCTGGGGGGCACCCAGACACACTTGGCTTTACAGACACAAGCATGAACGTGCGCAAACATACGTGGGTCATTCCATTGAAATTCCATGAAAATGTCAGCAAAGTTTTCTGAAATACAGCACAAATAAATATGTACTTTTATTTCCACTTTTTATTTTCAATTTCCATATGTGTTTAGATTACCACTAGGGGATAGTGTTTTGTCGTTCTTTTATATAACCATTTACAACTGTCCTCTGCGTTGTAATGGTGATGTGAGGCAGAGTGGTAGGCCCCGTCACACAGTGACTCACACTCTGTCATCCAGACCCAGCATTAGGAAAGCAATCATGCTGTGGGCTACAGAACATGTTAGCTGTGATAGTGTGTCTGTCTACGGGTGGAGTGACGTTATCTCTCCTGTACCTCAATACATTTGGCAGGGAATTGCACTGCAAGTACTGTATTTTCATGTACTTATTAGGAGATTGAAAAGAAATGTGATTTGTAAAATGAACAGGTACCCTTGCACATGTATTGTTGTTTTGGTTCTGTACTCCAGCACTTCAGATTTGAAATGAGACAATGACTGAGATTGAAGTGCAGACTCTCAGCTTTCATTTCAAGGTATTTTTGATCCAAATCGTGTGAACCGTTTAGAAATTACAGCACTTTTTATACATAGTCCCTTCATTTTATGGGACCAAAAGTAATGGTACAAATTCACTTATTTGATTACATCAAGCTTGTGACTCTGCAAGCTTTTTGGATGCATTTCCTGTTTGTATTGGTTGTGTTTCAGGAATGAATGGTAAATAATGTATTTTATCAAAACAAACAGCAAATGCATCCAACAAGTTTGTAGAGTCACAAGCTTGATGTAATCATTGTGTGCTAAGAATATGGGACCAAATACTACACTTTTGACTACTTTAATACACATATAAGTGAATTAGTCCATATACTTTGAGGGGACTATGTACAAAATTGCTGTAATTTCTATACGTTTCACCCGATATGGATGAAATTACCCTAAAATTAAAGCTGACAGTCTGCACTTTAATCTCAATCATTGTATCATTTCAAATCCAAAGTTCTGGAGGTAAAAGAGGTAAAACAGAAATGTGTTACTGTCCCAATAATTACGCAAAGAACTGTATATGGTATTTCTGTCTATATACAGTAACTATGTGTAAGGTCAGTGGTCTTACGGTGATGAATGCCTGTCTTTTCCCTTCAGGACGCAGGGTGTTGTTCCCTGGCTTCTGACGGCCATGCTGCTACTCTACTCCTTGTTCTTCATCTGGAGATTCAACCTGGACACCAGCAGACAGCGGACCCCTACTGCTGGGAGTGGTGAGCGATGGGGCTTAGTTAGGGCAGAGAGATGACTGGATGGGCCTGAGTTGGGCTGGGAGTGGTGAGCGATGGGGCTTAGTTAGGGCAGAGAGATGACTGGATGGGCCTGAGTTGGGCTGCCACAGTCTCCTCGGCCCCAGGTAAAGGCTGTGTTGTGTGTTTAGTCTCTCTGGTGGAGCAGTTCTGGCTTCAGAGTGATGCTGTGGTGTGTGTGCTGGCTGGGCTGGGCTGGGCCTGAGTTGGACACACACAGGCCTGGGGAGGAGGCTAGGACATGGGGGTCTGTGGAGGGCCGGAGGCTCTTCACTATAGGTCTCCTGGAACACATGGTGCACTCCAACCATCGGTAAAAATCATATCCAGTAAAATCAACTGACTTTGGCTTGATGTCACCATCCTGTGTGTGGTGTTATAACACTGTTTAATCTTTACCTGCACCAACTGATTTCAGGATGACCGACAAACTGGAAAATAAATGTTGTCTTGTAGCTAAAGCTCGTGTCAAACTCAATAATATTTTTTTTTGCGGGAAATAACGATCTCGGGGGACATTGAAATGACTTAAACTAAATCAAAACTGTGTAGAAATGATATTGACTTACATTTATAGTCTCCTCACTCTGTCCAGCTCACTAACAGTCATCAAACGGAGGCTTGGCCGTCAGGGAGCATCGAACCATTTTAAAGCGATGGATAGAGGACAATTATTTTGCCGATTTAGACGGCAAGGAAATATAATCCATTTTAAGTGCGGTCCTCTGGACCTCGATGGAAACAGTTTGCCCCTCGGGCTGCATTCTGAGTTTGATACCCCTGGGCTAGAGGGTCACACACAAAACATCTTGAGAATTTTACTGACAAAAATCTCTGCACTTGTTTCATCTGAGCTAACCCAATCATTTTCTCTGTAGCTCAAACTGGGGCCCTGCACTCCACATGCCAGGTATTTTATTCTCCCGTCTCTCCTCATCCCATGGTGGGGGCTAAAGAGAGGCACGGTTAGCACATAGATTCCACTGTGAATGCTGAGTGTGAGATGTTAGCCGTGAGAGGTAGCAGATTACACCAGTGTGGTGCTGCGCTCTGCCAGGCAGACTGAGGGAGCATCACACAGCTGCTTTGATCAGGGGGAGGGCATACGCTGTCAGACCCATCACACCTGTCTACCCGCGATTAGATAGACAGAGCTGGGGTGGGGGCACTGACAACTTACCACAGAGGCACTTGAAAGCATACATAGAGTACACACACACACACACACACACACGGAGACCATCCTCAGTAGTGGAGATGGACAAACATAACTCCACTCAAAAAAAAGTACACAGACACACAGTTGTAAGAGAATATATAACTCCTGTTGACTTGTAGAGGTTTGTGTTGCGTCCCTCCCAGGGAGTGTGATCAGAGCAGTAACAGTGTGGTGGAGCAGTTTGGGCGGGAGCTTCTGGTCTCTGTCCCTCCAGACTCTATCATCCTGACCCGGGGAGACCTCCCAGGGAACTCCCTGCGCTACTGCCAGAGACGTACGCCTCGTTGACCAGGAGGTTACTACTTTGCCACTTAATGTAATTTGCATTGGTTTTAAGTCCAGGTCAGGACTTCTATTCATTCAGCATCATGATAACAGCATTGTTAGAAGCATTTTGGTAGAAGATCCTAGTAAGACTCCTGTCTGTTGACCTCTCTGCTCCTCCAGATGATGACGTACAGCTGGTACGTGGCCAAGCTGGGCCAGCATCACCCTGGGGTTCACTTCCCAGGGCGCTGGTGGGACCCGGTCCACACGGAGGAGAAAGACACCTTCAGTCTGGAGCAGTTCCTCTCTCACTACACACAGTGAGTCACTGGGAGAGAAGGGAGGGAGAGAATACCATAGAGATACATACAGTGTTTTTCTTTATTGAGAATGTATGGACTGTCCCTGGTTCGAGCCCAGGTAGGGGTGAGGAGAGGGACGGAAGCTATACTGTTACATGAGGAATGGTGAGATTGTTGGAGAGCACTGAGTGGTTGAAACAATAAGGAGGAGATGAAACATAAAACCTACAGCATTAAGGACTATAACACCAGGCTACTGCCCCGTGAGGAGTCACAATACCATGTCTGAAAGACTGCAGAGAACGACTGAACAGATATATTCGGTGTATTTATGTTTTATCCATCTGACTATGGTACTCGAAGGATACAGAGAACAAGTGGGTTGGACAGGACTCCTGCAAATCCCCAGCCCACCAGGGGGCAGTGTTTGCTTGGCCAACAGGGGGGCAACGCTGACCAGTGGGATCAACCCTCTGGGTACAACACTGGAGAGGAGAGTGGATCAGTAGGAATGGGAGAGAGCTGAATGGTGGGTGTGTGTGCATGCTTGTGCTTGTTGGGTATGAGGTGGATGCACATGTGCTTCCCATGTATGCCTACTCAGTTCTATCAGAAGTCACCTGGGGTGAGAGTGAGTAGTGTTTGAGGGGAGATAGATAGCTGAGGGTAGTTCCCTTTAGGGGCTCCAACACTGTGGTTCTGCTCTGTCCACCTCAGCAGCATGGTCACGGTGCCTGCCTGGTTGTGTGTGTGTCTGCAGGGGGGCTGTGCTGGCCTGCATCGGGCTGCCTGACCGGGACCCCAGCTGGGAGAGGAGCTTTTCTCACTGGCTCCTGGGTGTGTGTGACCACCTGGTGCCTGCCCAGGAGCCCTTCCACCCGGAGGAGTGGACCCGCCACACCCTCTACATCTGGACCGAGCCACACAACAGGTACACAGTATACATACAGCCCAGAGGGCCCTCTGGAGAGGTGGGGGGCCTGCTCAGCAGGAGAGGCCTACAGTTCATGGGGAGTCTATGGTGTTCTGCTAGCTGCCATGGAAATGGTCATACTGTATGCCATAGCATGACGAACATGCTAGGCCTGTTAGTTAGGAATCCTGTGATCATACATTTCTATAGCAGAGTAAGAATCTTCTGTTCAGTGAAACTCTTTGGTGTTGACTATTTCTTCTCTGTGGTCTTTCACAATACCGGCAGAGACTTAACGGATGTTCCTACAGCAAGGTTTCCTCTGTTCTCCGTGCTCTGATCCAGCAGCTATACGCGTTATACCAAAGCAAGACATTAGGCCTCCAGCCATTTGAAATGAGGCTAAAGATGAAACATAATTAGTTTCTTATTGCGTTTTGTCAATAAGTGTGTCAAAAGTGGAATTAGTCAAAGCTCCATTTTCTGTTGCCGTTGCCAGCCGTCCCTCATTCACTGCGATAATCATGGCTGAATACTGTGACATCATTTCCTTTGCCCTCACTACAAGCGTGTCCGTCGATGCCCACAAGCCAAATATTAGCTCGGAACCCTGCTAAAATATTATTTTGAAGAAGAGGTCAAGTGTTTATACGCAACAACATGAAAAAGGATATGTGGTTCCTTCCATGTCTAATGTGCTGGTAATGTTGCTCTACAGTACTGTACTGTATATTCACATTGGGTTTGTGAAAACCTAAACCAGCACACTTTGAACAATGTGTATTAACATCCATAGTGATACATGAATGAATATGATTGTGTGGAAGGAATGATGCATGAGAAAAGCCCAGGAGGTGTTGAGATGTAGAGCTGTGTCTTGTTCCATTTACCACCCAGGGTCCTGGGCAAGGGGGTCTAGGAGATGTGGCCGGCCAGGTAAAGTAAAGAGTAAACACTGAAGACACTGACTCTCTTTTCTCTTGCAGTCACTGTATATATGTATAGTTTACAGATAGAGCCTCTCTGACAGATCAGCCTAGTCTGCCAGCTAAAACATCTACGTAACCCACTCTGGTGTGGTAGAGCACCAGCTATTCTACATGAAATGCTGTTGTGTAGCTAGCATCTACATAAATCACTATATTCTCCTAGTGCATCTCTGCGGATAAATCTCCACGGTTCATCCATCCAGAACTTAGCTCTGAGCCTGTGATATGTTCTCTTTGTTTCAGGATGAAGACTGCTTTCTTTCTGTTTGACCTGGCTGAGAGGATCCAGGGAGAGGAGAAAGTTGGCCTGTTTGACCTGGCTGAGAGGATCCAGGGAGAGGAGAAAGTTGGCCTGTTTGACCTGGCTGAGAGGATCCAGGGAGAGGAGAAAGCTGGCCTGTTTGACCTGGCTGAGAGGATCCAGGGAGAGGAGAAAGCTGGCCTGTTTGACCTGGCTGAGAGGATCCAGGGAGAGGATAAAGCTCGCCTGTTTGAGCTCTCCTACACAGAGAGTCAGTCCTCCCATAGCAAACAAATAGGAGTATGAGCATTAACCATAATCACATACAGTATATGGTCAAGATTTGTACAGTGGTGCTTGTTATGGTCATTGTATACAAGTTGTGTTCTTTGTGATTGACAGCTATGTAAGGAAATCGTGGAGAGGCACACGGGCTACCCTCCCAACTGGGATAAGAACCTGTCCCTGGCCAGCGAGAGGCTCCTGCAGCATCCAGCACTTCAGCCTGTACCTGGACAAGGAGCCCACGGACTCCCAGGCCCCCGGGGTGGTGTTGTCCAGACAAACAGGACCCTGACTGCACCTCACACTGCGGGAATGTTTTCCACAGGGGACGTTACATGACTTTTGCAACCTGGACTGAACCCAATCAAGCTGTTCATCTCTCACACACACTCTTTTATTTACTATTTCCCTGTCTCTCTCTGTATCTCTTTCTCTGCCTCTCTCGCGGCTTTTAACGTTGTGATTATGTGGCCTCCAGCTTTAGTTCTTTAGTTCTCCCATTAGGACGGTCAGGCTGAGATTGAGGGAAACCCAATTTGTGCGCAGAAATGGAGGATTAGAGCAGGCTCTTAATCTAGGACAGACTTGTGCCATGCCACGCTTTCCTCTGGACTCTTAGCATGACCCAGGCTCCAAATCACCACCGCTGCCCACCGACTATCCATCCGGCTGAGATGGTCCTTTAAAAAACAAATGGATTCAAGGAGCTTTTTTTTTCTCCTTTTGACACCAGAGCTATAATCCCTCACGGATTTAAATGACATATTAAATGTTACAATGCCAGGGACGCATTTAGAGGTGTGTGCTCCTCCTGTGATACACAGACACGAGGACACAAACACACACACACACACACACACACACACTGAACAGTGGAGCGCTTTCATCTCCGCAGAGACATTTTGTTGCGCAGACATTGAGAGTCACAACTACGCTAACACAGACAGAGACATTGCACACAGACATGCAAGGGTCCTCAGCAGGGACTCATTCCTCTGTTCTAGGAGAGACCTACCTCACTCACCTTCCATTCCCTTGTTCCTCTGTTCTCAGAGAGACCTTCTACCTCGCTGACCTTCCATTCCCTCGTTCCTCTGTTCTCGGAGAGACCTTCTACCTCACTCACTTTCCATTCCCTCGTTCCTCTGTCCTCGGAGAGACCTTCTACCTCACTCACCTTCCATTCCCTCGTTCCTCTGTCCTCGGAGAGACCTTCTACCTCGCTCACTTTCCATTCCCTCGTTCCTCTGTTCTCGGAGAGACCTTCTACCTCGCTCACCTTCCATTCCCTCTTTCCTCTGTCCTCGGAGAGACCTTCTACCTCGCTCACCTTCCATTCCCTCGTTCCTCTGTCCTCGGAGAGACCTTCTACCTCGCTCACCTTCCATTCCCTCGTTCCGCTGTCCTCGGAGAGACCTTCTACCTCACTCACCTTCCATTCCCTCGTTCCTGTGTTCTCGGAGAGACCTTCTACCTTGCTCACTTTCCACATTCTGACTGAACATGCTATTTTTTCTGCTGTCCACAGATTAAAATACTCTAACAAAGATTCATTTTTCCACTTAAAATGTTCTCAGAGCTATACTTTTTTTCTACTGTGTTTATTTTTTCTATGAGACATTTTATTTCTGGTGTAAGTATTTATTGATGTATACAAATATGACAAATTAGTATTAGAAGGAGATGCAAAAAAATCTATGAATCTATAGTACAATGTACAGCTGTTTAATATATTTTGTGTTTTTTGCTCTGTCACCTTACTTTATCATTTACCTTTTCTTGTGTCCTCTCTTCTGCTTGAATCTCCCTCTATCTGTCTCCCTCTCCTGTCTCCCTCACTCTCTCTCATCCCTCTCTTATGTCCCTCTCTTCCACTGTCTCTCCCCCGCCCCCTGTCTCTGAGAGTCGGTTGCCCACCCCAAATCAGCAAGCTGCTGAAGGATTGTAGGAACCCATGGAATCGCCGTGACCACGGATGCAGGCAGGCAGCCACGGCAACACTGGAATGTGGGGCGTCTGAGGAGATAAGAGCTGTGAGCCCAGCCAGGGAGAGAGGGAGAGGGAAGGGATGGAGGGAGAGGGGGAAAGAGACAGAGAGAGGGTGAGAGAGAGGCAAGCCTGTGAATGGGAGACAGAGAGACAACACTATAAACAGCCGGAAGAAGAGAATAGCGACAGAGCAGAAAAGAGAGGGGGGGGGGGACATGGAGGCACACACTGGAGATGGGAAGCCAGTCTTATTCCTCTTTGCATTTCATTTACATCCCTGGCCGTATCGACCATCCGGATTGGGAGCAAAGCCCAGGGCTTAGGAGCGGAATAAAAAGACAAAATGCCTTTGCTGCTCTCATCCCTCCCTGATAATACCCCTTCTGTTTTTCTTTTCTCTTTTTCTCCATCTATAAGTAGATACTGTCCGAAATGCCAGCGGAAAAGCGACACCTCCGCTTGCTGTGCATCTCAGATAGACCGAACGGGAGTAGGGGCTGAAAAGACGGCTTTAGAGGCTGGGCCTATCTCCTCTCTGGCTGGATGGAGAAGGTTGGGTTGTGGTAGGGGGTGGAATAGGCATAATGTACTGAGCTGGCCACAGATTTTGCATCATCTTACACTCTGGAAAAACTTCCCTGCAGATCAGTTTCCTAAGCAGGGAAACCTGTTTCAAGGGTGTTTAATCTACGCCACCCATTTCTGTGATCATGGCCAATGGCCGCGACTGAACTTGACATATTTTTAGCACAGGTTTGTTCTTGTTATTCGTCCATACTTGTAGGTTTGTTGCGGCTGTTGAGCGGCTGTTGATGGTTGGTTTTGCACCGTAGGTCTTATAGCTGGGCTCCCGAGTGGCACAGCGGTCTAAGGCACTGCATGTCAGTGCAAGAGGCGTTCCTACAGTCCATGGTTCAAATCCAGGCTGTATCACATCAGGCCATTATTGGGAGTCCAGGTTTGGCCGGGGTAGGCCATCATTGTAAATAAGAATGTCTTCTTAACTGACTTGCCTAGTTAAATAAAGTTTTTTTTTTTAAATGACAAAATATAGATGACAGTGTGCAGTGTCCCCATTGTAGTGCTGGGGCTCCAGAGTGCCTCAGCACCAGCAGACTAGCTGGGACATCCAAGGTGTTTTTCTAGTGTATGCTCAACAAGCCAAAAGTCTAACAGAACACGTATGGGACCAAAGCGTTCCTTTGTGTTATGCGCTGTAGGTTATTTTCCTCTTGGAGAATGACTTTGTTCACATGTTGTAATGTGTGAATTGGCATGCTTGCAGGTTGAGTTGGTTATTGCCTTAATGAGTGTGTGTCTCAGTGTGTGACAGCCATTGTGTAAGACCCTGCAGGTACCGTGTGTTTGTGGCTTTACAGAGAGTCTGTTTGTACAGGTGCTAGCAGCTCTCTCCATTGTCTTTACTGTATATGTCTTTATGTTGGTTTGTTTGTCTCCTGTTGTGCAGAAAGTCTAAATGTGTATTCTCCGCCTGTAAGTGTCCCTGCCTGTTTTAAAATGGACTAAGTCATTGTGTTGACGAGAACATTGTCCAGGTCTTTGTGTAGGAATACCATGTATATAGTGCTGTCATAGGACCTTGTGTTGCTGCTGCTGAGCTTATTGAAAGTGCTCGTTGTTGAACAGATGAGTATCCACAACAGGGACCTAAAACAAAGCCTGTAGACAGTGTTAGGAAGAGCGTGTTACCTGCCTCCACCAGACGCCTGGGGGTGATGGTCACCTCACAACCCCCTACCACACATCCACAGCATCCTCCTCCTCATCTCTTTAATAAAGCCCTCAACAATAGGTACAGCTATAGGAGGGGTTGGGGGATTTGGCCATCTACATTTTCAGGATCAATCTTGAACCCTTGCTAATATCTGTCCCCAGCCCCCACATACCTCCAATGGGTTGCCTGGGCCTAGCCTGGGAGATGCCTGGCCCTGCCTGGCTGTGTTGCTCCTTTAGCAGGACATGGAGGGCTGGTGGTGCCTGGCTGATAGGAAAGGAGCCATGTTCCTCTGTCCAGGTTGGAGAGGTAGTTGAGGGATAAGGGCTTTACCCAGGCAGACAGGTGCATGGAGGACCACAGGGGATGTCTGGACAAAGGGTTTTTAACGCTGTCTCCATAGTACACCGCCGCCCTACATCTCAACTGACAGCTTTGTGTCTGTTTTTTTTTTCAATATGTATTTTAGTATTACGGTATAGTAAATGTGAAATAACCTCTTGGAGTTATACTTGGCTAATTGAATTCCCATTGTTATTTCCCTAAATTCCCATTGTTATCTTGTGTACATACATTTGTTTATTTGATATAGCACCACTGCACTTTCGTATATCAAAGACAGCAGTGCAGAGCATAATTGAAGATAGCTACTGTGGAGAAAGGTCTCTCTCCGCATTACTACGGAAAGGCAGAAAAAGCCCCTTTCTCCGTTCCCTTCTTAGACCTATTTAAATAATTGAGGAGTAAACTGACAAATTAGGCACCTTTATGGACGCCCCTGGACTCTCTCAGGGGTCTCTCCGTTTCCCCTATACAACAGAGCGCCACTGGCCATGAGATAATATCTCTGTTTGCTTTGAGAGGGGCTGAGGAAGGGGGGTTGGCGGGGAGTTGGAGGGGCTGAGGGAGGGGAGTTGGAGGGGCTGAGGGAGGGGGGTTGGAGGGGCTGAGGGAGGGGAGTTGGAGGGGGGTTGGCCAGAACGAGAAGCAGGCCACACTTCCTCCCCCAGGTTCTAATTTTGTGCGACATTAAAGAGCTTGGCTTCCATTTAGGACACAGAGGCTTTTTCATAATTTGCAGCGTCTCAGCTCGCTTGGGGTGCCTCTGTCTCTTTCTCTCTTTCTCTCTCTCTCTCTCTCTGTCTCTGTCTCTGTCTCTGTCTCTCTGTCTCACTCCGTATCTGAATGGGAGGCCTGGGGATGAAGAGTGATTCACACCCTTGGTTTCTGTCGGCTGACTATGTTCCTGCGTAAGGCAGTTGGTAGTAGGTGAGGATACAGTAAAAGTATAAAACAATCTCTGTTTAGACCTGAATTACCTGTTTGCCTGGTAAAGTTTATTTTGTATATTTTTTGCTCGACACCACCACTCATTCATGCACAGCACCAGCATGCGTAAGCATTTATTCACGGGATTGGTCACCTCATTCACTGTCTCATTGGGGCATTTCACAGCTGACATACATACAAGCTAATCTAAAATCACCCAATTTACAAATGGAAATCCCATCATCCAATTGAGCTAATAGAGGGACTTGAATGGGGTAATAAGATGTGGCGTAATACTGTGTAAAAAGCCTGTAATGTTGTGTTGGTGTTTGAGACTGCGTGACTGGGTGTTTGACTGTGTACAGTGATTAACGAGGCCTGCGGGGCTGACGGCAGCTCCGTGGCTGGGAAAGGGTGTCCCTCTCTGGGCTAGCAGACATGCCTGTCTACCCCTAGTGGTGGAGCCCTCGGTACCAGGACCAGAGGTGCAGGAGTGAAAGTACTCCCTGTGCGCTCAGTTCTATCTTTCTCTCTCACTCACTCACTCTGTTTCTCTCTCTCTTCCTCTCTCTCTCAATGCTGCTGCATTGCTTGCAGATGTGCACAAACAAGGGAGGATTAAAGCAAAACGAATCTAAACAGACAAATGGAATTAGAGTGATGGGTGTCGGTGGGCTGGTTTTGGAGTGATAAACATAATGATTGTGTGTGTGTGTGTGTGTGTGTGTGTGTGTGTGTGTGTGTGTGTGTGTTCCAGTGTCAAGGGGATTATCTGTAGTTAGGTGTGTTTGGCTTTGTGACTGCTTCTGGGTGTCTTTGTGTATTTGCCTCTCCGTCTGTTTTTGTAATTATGTGTGTATATATTTACTCAGTCTTTACTTGTGTATGTGACAAATGTGTTACTACAACTTGCCTCTCAAATATCAGTCTGTGTCCTCTGCTTGTGACGATGTGAATGTCTCTCCTCTTCCTGTCGGCGTTTGTTGCGATCATATTTGATTTTTGTTTATCACATTACGTCTGTGTACAGCTGTTAATCCCAGACAGACAGGACTGGTTTAGTCTACTGGATATACCCTGTTCAAATCTTTAAGAACACCTGCTCTTTCCGTGACATGGACCGACCAGGTGAATCCAGGTGAAAGCTATGATCCCTTATTGATGTCACTTGTTAAATCCACTTCAATCCGTGTAGATGAAGGGGAGGAGACAGGTTAAAGAAGGATTTTTAAGCCTTGAGACATGTATTCTGTGTGTGTGTGTGCCATTCAGAGGGTAAATGGGCAAGACAAAAATACTTAAGTGCCTTTGAACAGGGTATGGTAGAAGGTGCCAAGCGCAGCAGTTTGTGTGTGTCAAGAACTGCAACGCTACCGGGTTTTTTCACACTCAACAGTTTCCCGTGTGTATCAAGAATGGTCCAACGCCCAAAGGACATGCAGCAAACCTGACACAACTGTGGGAAGCATTGGAGTGAACATGGGCCAGCATCCCTGTGGAATGCTTTTGACACCTTGTAGAATCCAAGCCCCGACAAATTGAGGCTGTTCTGAGGGCAAAAGGGGGTGCAACTCAATGTTTTGCACACTCAGTGTATTATGTGTGTCGGCTAAGATGAAGTTTCCTGTGTCAATTAAAATATTAACAGTGTACAATATCAATTGTAATGTCTCTGATGTGTTCTTGTCAATGTCCAGCAGTTGAAGACTTCTTGTTTTTCTCTGATTTCTTCAGCAGGCTACGTGTCTGCTGAGGAGTAGGAGAGGAATGAATAGGGACCAATGGGGGGTTCTGATCAGCAGCCTGGGGCTCCCCTGCCTAGGAGCTCTGGGATTAGGGCTAAATCCTGCCCTGCCAGATGGGCACCAGCACCACATCAATCCCACCCACCACCACCAACCTTAGACCTCAGGGCCTTGCTCCCCCTGTTCTGCACTGGGCTCTGTGAACCGTACAATAGGGAGATGGAACCGCTTCGTGAGCTCAGAGGGTATGGTTCTCCTCAACACATGGAGGTAATGTTGATAATAAATTATTATGTTGATTATGATTAAATAACATTTCAAATATGTATTTTCCCTCAATAACTGTTTCCTTAAGCCCTGGAACTGTCCTACACTGCTAGTTTACAATACTCCTACTGTACTTGCAAATAACTTTGGATGGAAATCTGTTAAGTTTGTGTGTGTTGTTTGAACAGTCTGGCTGAGGTGTCGAGTGCCCTCTGCACCTGCTTGGAAGTAGCAAAATAAATAATGTATTATTAAAGTGGTGTTAAATAAGACTAATTGGAAGTATTATTAAGGTACAATAGGAAACATTAAGACTTCAAAGTCATCCCTGACAAGCAGACAGCTCTAAAATATCTACACTGTAGTATTTCCCTACCTGGATCAGTTATCCACAGCCTCTCCAGCAGCATCACTTACAAAATATTCTCTGAATTACTAGAAAGCAAATTACATGAAAGAAGTGTACAAACAAATAAAAGATTACAGGCTGTGAACATGTTCAGTCTAATGCCCTTTCAACAAGTAATGCACCACACAATGCCTTTCTCTCCCCAAGCTAAATGTGGATTTCTCCCTAAATACTATCCCCTGCTGGTCAGCCATGTTCTCCTCCAGGAGCTGTGAACAGTGAATCAGCGGCACCCAGGTAATGACAGTGTTCCATGCCACTGCCCTGTCTCCTTAACTGGTATTAGTTAGGCTTTGGAGTTCAAGTGGCTACAGGGTTTAGATGCAGATTTTCAAAAAGGGAAGAAAGAGAGTCTGGCTGTTGTTCTTGAAAAGCTGTGTTTATCCAGGATTAGAGACAGCAACATGTTAATAATTGTTTCTCACAGAACTGCAAAGAAGTACTTTCCTGTAATCCCCTAATCAGGCATTACACCTCTGAGCGAAGCCACAACGCAGGCGCATGCTGGCTGTGACGCAGCACACCCGCACTGTATTAAACACCACATCACACCCACACTGTGTAAAACACCACATCACACCCGCACTGTGTAAAACACCACATCACACCCGCACTGTATAAAACAACACATCACACCCGCACTGTATGAAACACCACAACACACCCGCACTGTGTAAAACACCACATCACACCCGCACTGTGTAAAACACCACATCACACCCACACTGTATGAAACACCACAACACACCCACACTGTGTAAAACACCACATCACACCCGCACTGTGTAAAACACCACATCACACCCGCACTGTGTAAAACACCACATCACACCCGCACTGTGTAAAACACCACATCACACCCGCACTGTATTAAACACCACATCACACCCGCACTGTATAAAACACCACATCACACCCGCACTGTGTAAAACACCACATCACACCCGCACTGTGTAAAACACCACATCACACCCGCACTGTGTAAAACACCACATCACACCCGCACTGTGTAAAACACCACATCACACCCGCACTGTATAAAACAACACATCACACCTGCACTGTATAAAACAACACATCACACCCGCACTGTATGAAACACCACAACACACCCGCACTGTATAAAACACCAAATTTTCTCTAACTCATCACATCCACAGAAAACAGGAAGTTGCCATGGAAGCCAAGAGACGGGGATCACGTCCTGACCATAGAGAGACTTTATTTTCTATGGTGGAGTTGGTCAGGGTGTGACTGGGGGGTTAGTCTAGTTTATATTTTCTATGTGGGGTTCAGGCGACAGTCCCCAGTCCAGAGCTTCCGGGCGACGGTCCCCAGTCCAGAGCTTCCGGGCGACGGTCCCCGGTCCAGAGCTTCCGGGCGACGGTCCCCGGTCCAGAGCTTCCGGGCGACGGTCCCCGGTCCAGAGCTTCCGGGCGACGGTCCCCGGTCCAGAGCTTCCGGGCAACGGTCCCCGGTCCAGAGCTTCCGGGCGACGGTCCCCGGAACCTCCGGCGACGGTCCACAGTCCCGGAACCTCCGGCGACGGTCCCCAGTCCCGGAACCTCCGGCGACGGTCCCCAGTCCCGGAATCTCCAGCTCCATGGCCGGAGCCTTCCCCTGCGCCGATGCCCAGTCTGAGCACGCCGTCCAGTCCCGCTCCTTGGCAGGAGCCTTCCTCTGCGCCGATGTCCAGGCACGGCATCCAGTCCTGCTCCAAGGCCGGAGTCTTCCTCTGCACAGGTGCCCAGTCCAGGCACGGCGTCCAGTCCAGCTACATGGCCGGAGCCTTCCCCTGCGCCGATGCCCAGTCCGAGCACAGCGTCCAGTCCAACTCCATGGCAGGAGCCCTTCTCTGCCCCGATGCCCAGTCTAGACAAGGTGTCTAGTCCCGTTCCATGGCAGGAGTCTTATTCTGCACCTAGGTCCAGTCCAGGCACAGTGTTCAGCCTGGGTCCATGGCTGGATCTGCGGGATGAGTGGGTTCTTCGTCCCGCACCAGAGCCGCCCCCGATGCTGGCGGAACCGCGGGATGAGCGGGTACTTCGCCCCGCACCAGAGCCGACACTAGACACCCCCCCTAACCCTCCCTTTTGGTTTCGGGGGGGGGGGGGGGGGTTACTGTCAGGTCCTCACCATAGAGAGCCTTTATTTTCTATGGTAGTGTAGGTCAGGGCGTGACTGGGTGATTAGTCTAGTTTATATTCTCTATGAGGGGTTCTAGGTTGTTTTTTCTATGTTGGGGTTTTGGTATGATTCCCAATTAGAGGCAGCTGGCTATCGTTGTCTCTAATTGGGGATCATACTTAAGTAAAAAAAATTCCACCTGTGAGTTATGGGATATTGTTTTTGTTTGGACTTAGTGCACATAGCACCTCAGTAGTCACGGTTTGTTCATTTATTGTTTTGTTTTGTTAAATTTCACTAATAATAAAGTATGTGGAACTCAAATCGCGCTGAGTCTTGGTCCGACCATTATTACAAAAATCGTGACCGTGTGTGTGTCACCCATTCATGTATGGGTTATTTTTGACCGGGAACACCACAGATGTACACAAATTAAATAAAACACCCAAAATATTATGAATATCATCCAAATGTATTTTGTGTGTTCAGATGCCCTGTGTGGACAAAGTCATGGATCCTCATGACAATCAGATTAAATTAACTACATTTTTCAGAGAGAAAACTTGTAAATCGGTCCAATTCGACTGGAACACAGCAGGAGGGTAAAACAGTACAACATGTGAATTTAATCTTAAGTACAATATACTGAAAATAGGATTTTGTGCATTTTGATGGGTGTGGTGAAGGTGATAGACTCACTGAGTACTCATTCCATCGCCCTGCTGCCCCACTATTGGTCACAGGAGTAAGACGGGTCTACAGGACGTCCCGTAGACATGCTGACATGAAGAGGCCTGAGCGGTGTGGTCTGTCTGTAGACTGGCTGTTCTGACAGCCCAGCTCCTGGTCGTCAGAGGGTGGTCTACAGTAAGTAACCACAGAGGTCAGGCCCTCTGCTCTGGGACTGGAGATTATTGCTCTGATTGACTGACACTTGATAGTTCGGTCCTTAACAAATCAAATCAAATGTTATTTGTCACATGCCCCGAATACAACAGGGGTACAGGTACAACAGGTGTTCACCTTACAGTGAAATGCTTACTTACAAGCCCTTAACCAACAATGCTTTAAGAAGTTAAGAAAAAAATAGAAATAAGTGTTAGGTAAAAAAATGGGAGTAGGGGAGAGGACTGAGCATGCACCCCTGAGGGGCCCCTGTGTTGAGGATCAGCGTGGCGGATATGTTGTTACCTACCCTTACCACCTGGGGCTGGTCCAGGATCCAGTTGCAGAGGGGGGTGTTTAGTCCCAGGGTCCTTAGCTTATTGATGAGCTTTGAGGGCACTGTGGTGTTGAACGATGAGCTGTAGTCAATGAATAGCATTCTCACATATGTGTTCCTTATGTCCAGGTGTGAAAGGGCAGTGTTGAGTACAAAAGAGATCGCATCATCTGTGAATCTGTTGGGGCGGTATTAAAAATGTAGTGGGTCTAGGGTTTCTGGGATAATAGTGTTGATGTGCCCTCAGACTCTGGTTAATAAAACACAATTGTGTCCGTTGTTAATTGTGCTATGATCTTATATGATAGCCACCATATTCAGCGTCCGTGGAAGAGATGTCACCACCCAGCCCAAATCTACCCCCCCTCCCCTCAATAGCTTAGTTGGCCTCCACCCAGTACCCTGCCCTGAACTTAATCACGGTCACTAGCCGGCTACCACCCAGTTACTCAACCCTGCACCTTACAGGCTGCTGACCTATGTACACTAATGTTCAAAAGTTTGGGGTCACTTAGAAGTGTCCTTGTTTTTCAAAGAAAAGCAAAAAATGTTATCCATTAAAATAATGTCAAATTGATCAGAAATACAGTGGACATTGTTAATGTTGTAAATGACTATTGTAGCTGGAAACGGCTGATAAAAAAAAAAGGAATATCTACACAGGTGTACAGAGGCCCATTATCAGCAACCATCACTCATGTGTTCCAATGGCACATTGTGTTCGCTAATCCAAGTTTATAATTTTAAAAGGTTAATTGATCATTAGAAAACGCTTTTGCAATTATGTTAGCACAGCTGAAAACTGTTGTTCTGTTTTAAAGAAGCAATAAAACTGGCCTTCTTTAGACTAGTTGAGTATCTGGAGCATCAGCATTTGTGGGTTTCGATTACAGGCTCAAAATGGCTAGAAACAAATAACTTTCTTCTGAAACTCGTCAGTCTATTCTTATTCTGAGAAATGAAGGCTATTCCATGCGAGAAATTGCCAAGAAACTGCAGATCTCGTACAACGCTGTGTACTACTCCCTTCACAGAACAGTGCAGAATGGCTCTAACCAGAATAGAAAGAGGAATGGGAGGCCCCGGGCAACAACTGAGCAAGAGGACTAGTACATTAGAGTGTCTAATGATCAATTAGCCTAAAATGATAAACCTGGATTAGCTAACACAACGTGCTATTGGACCACAGGAGTGATGGCTGCTGATAATGGGCCTCTGTACGCCTATGTAGATATTCCATTAAAATGTTGTTTCCAGCTACAATAGTAATTTACAACATTAACAATGTCTACACTGTATTTCTGGTAAATTTGATGTTATTTTAATGGAAAGAAAATGTGCTCTTCTTTCAAAAACAAGGACATTTCTAAGTGACCTCAAACTTGTGAACGGTAGTGTACATGGAACACTGGTCACGTCTAATAATGGAACACTGGTCACTTCTAATAATGGAACACTGGTCACTTCTAATAATGGAACACTGGTCACTTCTTAAGAATGTTTACATATTGTTTTACCCATTTCATATGTGTATATACTGTATTCTAGTGAAGGCCATCCGATATCCTAACTATTGCTGTACATGTACTGTTCTATCCTACGTATACTTCAGATATACTAATCTCAGCAAAAAAAGAAACGTCCTCTCACTGTCAACTGAGTTTATTTTCAGCAACCTTAACATGTGTAAATATTTGTATGAACATAACAAGATTCAATAACTGAGACAATAACTAAACCAGTTCCACAGACATGTGACTAACAGAAATTGAATAATGTGTCCATGAACAAAGGGGGGGGTCAAAAGTAACAGTCAGTATCTGGTGTGGCCACCAGCTGCATTAAATACTGCAGTGCATCTCCTCCTCATGGACTGCACCAGATTTGCCTGTTCTTGCTGTGAGATATTACCCCACTCTTCGACCAAGGCACCTGCAAGTTCCCAGACATTTCTCGGGGGGAATGGCCCTAGCACTCACCCTCCGATCCAACAGGTCCCAGATGTGCTCAATGGGATTGAGATCTGGGCTCTTCGCTGGCCATGTCAGAACACTGACATTCCTGTCTTGCAGGAAATCACGCACAGAACGAGCAGTATGGCTGGTGGCATTGTCATGCTGAAGGGTCATGTCAGGATGAGCCTGCAGGAAGGGTACCACATGAGGGAGGAGGATGTCTTCCCTGTAACGCACAGCGTTGAGATTGCCTGCAATGACAACAAGCTCAGTCCGATGATGCTGTGACACACCGCCCCAGACCATGACGGACCCTCCACCTCCAAATTGATCCCGCTCCAGAGCACAGGCCTCGGTGTAACGCTCATTCCTTCTACGATAAACGCAAATCCGACCATCACCCCTGGTGAGAAAAAAACGCTACTCGTCAGTGAAGAGCACTTTTTGCCAGTCAGGTCCAACGGTGGGTTTGGGCCCATAGGGGACGTTGTTGCCGGTGTTGTCTGGTGAGGACCTGCCTTACAACAGGCCTACAAGCCCTCAGTCCAGCCTCTCTCAGCCTATTGCGGACAGTCTGAGCACTGATGGAGGGACTGTGTGTTCCTGGTGTAACTCGGGCAGTTGTTGCCATCCTGTACCTGTCCCGCAGGTGTGATGTTCGGATGTACCGATCCTGTACAGGTGTTGTTACACATGGTTTGCCACTGCGAGGACGATCAGCTGTCCATCCTGTCTCCCTGTAGCACAGTACGGACATTGCAATTTAATGCCATGGCCACATCTGCAGTCCTCATGCTTCCTTGTAGCATGCCTAAGGCACGTTCACGCAGATGAGCGGGGATCCTGGGCATCTTTCTTTTGGTGTTTTTCCGAGTCAGTAAAAAGGCCTCTTTTTATAACTGTGACCTTAATTGCCTACCGTCTGTAACTGTTAGTGTCTTAACGACCGTTCAACAGGTGCATGTTCATTAATTGTTTATGGTTCATTGAACAAGCATGGGAAACAGTCATTTAAACCCTTTACAATGAAGATCTGTGAAGTTTATTTGGATTTTTACGAATAATCTTTGAAAGACAGGGATCTGAAAAAGGTTTCTTTTTTTGCTTGAGTTTACTTATTCTATACACATACTGTCCATAATGTCTATACATCCCATCCCATCATATATGTATTCAATTTGGGCTGCGACATTGCTCATCCTGATATTTAAATATTTCTTAATTACATTAGTTAACTTTTTGGCTTGTGTGTATTGTTTGAATTGTCAGATATTACTGCACTGTTGGAGCTAGGAACACAAGCAGTTTGTTACACCCGCAATAACATCTGCTAAATATGTGTATGCGACAGAAGCATTTTATTTTATCATATTTGAAACAAAGATGCTCATTTCTCACCTCTTATGAGAGGTGATGGGGTTACCGAAAACACCTTCCTCAGTATGTCTATTCCCCCCTGTGTTGGGAGGCATAGGGTCAGCCCCGAAGCTAGCCCTGAGCCAGGCGCATCTCCCGGCGAACAAACATAATTACCACAACTACAATACTTCTTTCGCCATCTGGCTCGGTCCCTTCGTCGACACGGCGCCCCGCCGTACCACCACAACTGGTCCGCAGACGTAATTCCATCAGCTGTGTCTTCAACCGGCCTTTGCCGGACGACGGAGCAGACGCTTCTACTTACCCCGGACTGCTAACTTTAAACGCTGTGTCTCCTGCGTGCTAGCGTAGTAACGAATACCTAGCGGCTTCCCTGTTTCATCTATTGCTGTACACTGGACCCTATGAACACTTGGCTACATAGCTGATGCGGCGCTTTGTTTACCTTTGTTTATCTATCGGCCCTAGCCCCGAACTCAGGCCCTGTGTGTAGTTAACCAACCCTCTCTGCCCATTCATCGCCATTTTATCTGTTGTTGATGACGTAGCTGATTAGCAGGTGTTGTCTTATCTGTTGCTGACTTAGCTAGCTCTCCCAATCTACACCTGTGATTGCTTTATGCCTCGCTTTATATGTCTCTCAAATGTCAATATGCCTAGTATACTGTTGTTTAGGATAATTATCATTGTTTTAGTTTACTGCGGAGCCCCTAGTCCCACTGTACATGTCTTAGGTACCTCCTTTGTCCCACACATGCGGTGACCTCACCCAGTATAACCAGCATGTCCAGAGATGCAACCTCTCTTGTCATCACTCAGTGCCTGGGCTTACCTCCACTGTACCCGCACCCCACCATACCCCTGTCTGCACATTATGCCCTAAATCTATTCTACCACGCCCAGAAATCTGCTCCTTTTATTCTCTGTCCCCAACGCACTAGAAGACCAGTTTTGCTAGCCTTTAGCCATACCCTCATCCTACTCCTCCTCTGTTCCTCGGGTGATGTGGAGGCTAACCCAGGCCCTGCGTGTCCCCAGGCACTCTCATTTGTTGACTTCTGTAATCGAAAAAGCCTTGGTTTCATGCATGTTAACATCAGTTTGTTTTAAGTTTGTTTTACTCACTGCTTTAGCACACTCCGCCAACCCTGATGTCCTTTCCGTGCCTGAATCCTGGTTTAGGAAGGCCACCAAAATTTTTGAGATTTCCATACCCAACTACAACATTTTCCATCAAGATAGAACTGCCAAAGGGGGAGGAGTTGCAATCTACTGCAGAGATAGCTTGCAAAGTTCTGTTATACTTTCCAGGTCTATGCCCAAACAGTTCGAGCTTCTAATTTTAAAAATTAATCTCTCCAGGAATAAGTCTCTCACTGTTGCCGCCTGTTATAGACCTCCCTCAGCTCCCAGCTGTGCCCTGGACACCATATGTGAATTGATTGCCCCGCATCTACCTTCAGAGTTCGTTCTGTTAGGTGACCTAAACTGGGATATGCTTAACACCCCAGCAGTCCTACAATCTAAGCTAGATGCCCTCAATCTCACTCAAATTATCAAGGAAACCACCAGGTACAACCCTAAATCCGTAAACGTGGGCACCCTCATAGATATTATCCTGACTAACTTGCCCTCCAAATACACCTCTGCTGTTTTCAATCAGGAGCTCAGCGATCACTGCCTCATTGCCGCGGTCAAACGACCACCACTCATCACTGTCAAAAGCTCCCTAAAACACTTCTGTGAGCAGGCCTTTCTAATCGACCTGGCCCAGGTATCCTGGAAGGATATTGACCTCATCCCGTCAGTCGAGGATGCCTGGTCGTTCTTTAACCTGTCTGGGATATTCCCTGGCCAAAAGCCAGGGAAAATGCAGAGTGCCAAATTCAAATAAATTACTATAAAAATCTAACTTTCATTAAATCACACATGCAAATTAAAGCTACACTTGTTGTGAATCCAGCCAACATGTCAGACTTCAAAATGGCTTTTCAGCGAAAGCAAACGATGCTATTATCTGAGGATAGCACCTCCGTAAAACAAAGAGAGAAAAGCATATTTCAACCCTGCAGGCGCAACACAAAACGCAGAAATATATAAATCATGCCTTACCTTTGACGAGCTCCTTTTGTTGGCACTCCAATATGTCCCATAAACATCACAAATGGTCCTTTTGTTCAATTAATTCCGTCGATATTTATCCAAAATGTCCATTTATTTGGCGCGTTTGATCCAGAAAAACACCGGTTCCAACTTGCGCAACGTGACTACAAAATATCTCAAAAGTTACCTGTAAACTTTGCCAAAACATTTCAAACTACTTTTGTAATACAACTTTAGGTAATTTTTTACGTAAATAATCGATAAAATTGAAGACGGGATGATCTGTGTTCAATACAGGAGGAAAACAAACTGTAGCTAGCTTTCTTGTCACGCGCCTCTATCTAACAGTGCACTTCAAGTGACCCTTGTTCAAGATGGCGTACTTCTTCATTACACAAAGGAAAAACCTCAACCAATTTCTAAAGACTGTTGACATCCAGTGGAGGCGATAGGAACTGCAAGAAGGTACCTTAGAAATCTGGATTCCAAATGAAAGCCCATTGAAATGAGTGACCTCAAAATAAAATCGGAATGGTTTGTCCTCGGGGTTTCGCCTGCTAAATAAGTTCTGTTATACTCACAGACATGATTCAAACAGTTTTAGAAACTTCAGAGTCCAAATCTACTAATAGTATGCATATCTTATCTTCTGGGGATGAGTAGCAGGCAGTTGAATTTGGGCATGCATTTCATCCGGACGTGAAAATACTGTCACCAAGAAGTTAAAAGTAATTTCCTTACCGTCTTAAATAAGCATACCCCTTTAAAAAAATCTAGAAATAAGAACAGATATAGCCCTTGGTTCACTCCAGGCCTGACTGCCCTTGACCAGCACAAAAACATCCTGTGGCGGACTGCAATAGCATCGAATAGTCCCCGTGATAAGCAACTGTTCAGGGAAGTCAGGAACCAATACACACAGTCAGTCAGGAAAGCATAGGCTAGCTTTTTCAAACAGAAATTTTCATCCAGTAGCTCTAACTCCAAAATGTTTTGGGACACTGTAAATTCCATGGAGAACAAGAGTACCTCCTCCCAGCTGCCCAGTGCACTGAGGCTAGGCGACACGGTCACCACCGATAAATCCATGCTAATTGAACATGTCAATAAGCATTTCTCTACGGCTGGCCATGCTTTCCTCCTGGCTACCCCAACCCCGGCCAAAAGCTCCGCACCCCTTGCAGCTACTTGCCCGAGCCTCCCCAGCTTCTCCTTCACCCAAATCCAGATCACAGATGTTCTGAAAGAACTGCAAAACCTGGACCTGTACAAATCAACTGGGCTAGACGATCTGGACCCTCTCTTTCTAAAATGATCTGCCACCATTGTTGCAACCCCTATTACCAGTCTGTTCAACCTCTCTTTCGTCCAAGATCCCTAAAGATTGGAAAGCTGCCACGGTTGTCCCCCTCTTCAAAGGGGGTGACACTCTAGACCCAAACGGTTACAGACCTATATCTATCCTGCCCTGCCTTTCAAAAGTCTTTGAAAGTCAAGTTAATAAACAGATCACGGACCATTTCGAATCCCACCGTACCTTCTCCGCTGTGCAATCCGGTTTCCGAGCTGGTCACGGGTGCACCTCAGCCACGCTCAAGGTACTAAACGATATCATAACCGCCATTGATAAAAGACAGTACCGTGCAGCTGTCTTCATCGACCTGGTCAAGGCTTTCGACTCTGTCAATCACCGTATTCTTATCGGCAGACTCAATAGCCTTGGTTTCTCAAATGACTGCCTCGCCTGGTTCACCAACTACTTCGCAGACAGAGTTCAGTGTGTAAAATCGGAGGGCCTGCTAGGGCCTCTAGCAGTCTCTATGGGGGTACCACAGGGTTCAATTCTTGGGCCGTCTCTTTTCTCTGTATACATCAAATCAAATGTATTTATATAGCCCTTCGTACATCAGCTGATATCTCAAAGTGCTGTACAGAAACCCAGCCTAAAACCCCAAACAGCAAGCAATGCAGGTGTAGAAGCACGGTGGCTAGGAAAAACTCCCTAGAAAGGCCAAAACCTAGGAAGAAACCTAGAGAGGAACCAGGCTATGTGGGGTGGCCAGTCCTCTTCTGGCTGTGCCGGGTGGAGATTATAACAGAACATGGCCAAGATGTTCAAATGCTCATAAATAACCAGCATGGTCGAATAATAATAAGGCAGAACAGTTGAAACTGGAGCAGCAGCACGGCCAGGTGGACTGGGGACAGCAAGGAGTCATCATGTCAGGTAGTCCTGGGGCATGGTCCTAGGGCTCAGGTCCTCCGAGAGAAAGAAAGAGAGAAAGAAAGAATTAGAGAGAGCACATGTGGGGTGGCCAGTCCTCTTCTGGCAACGATGTCGCTCTTGCTGCGGGTGATTCCCTGATCAACCTCTACGCAGACGACACCATTCTGTATACATCTGGCCCTTCTTTGGACACTGCGTTAACTAACCTCCAAACAAGCTTCAATGCCATACAACACTCTTTCTGTGGCCTCCAGCTGCTCTTAAACGCTAGTAAAACCAAATGCATGCTTTTCAACCGTTCGCTGCCCGCACCCGCCCGTCCGACTAGCATCACTACTCTGGACGGTTCTGACCTAGAATACGCCGCCATTGTTGCCACCCCTATTACCAGTCTGTTCAACCTCTCTTTCGTCCAAGATCCCTAAAGATTGGAAAGCTGCCACGGTCGTCCCCCTCTTCAAATACCTAGGTGTCTGGCTAGACTGTTAACTCTCCTTCCAGACTTATATTAAACATCTCCAATCCAAAATCATATCTAGAATCGGCTTTCTATTTCGCAATAAAGCCTCCTTCACTCATGCCACCAAACTTACCCTAGTAATACTGACTATCCTACCGATCCTCGACTTCGGCGATGTCATCTGCACAATAACTTCCAATACTCTACTCAGCAAATTGGATACAGTCTATCAAGCGCCTTATACGACCCACCACTGCGACCTGTATGCTCTAGTCGGCTGGCCCTCGCTACATATTCTCGCCAGACCCACTGGCTCCAGGTCATCTATAAGTCTATGCTAGGTAAAGCTCCGCCTTATCTCAGCTCACTGGTCACGATAACAACACCCACCCGTAGCACGCACTCCAGCAGGTATATCTCACTGGTCATCCCCAAAGCCAACACCTCCTTTTGGCCGCCTTTCCTTACAGTTCTCTGCTGCCAGTGACTGGAACGAATTGCAAAAATCGCTGAAGCTGGAGACTTACATTTCCCTCATTAACTTTAAACATCAGCTATCTGAGCAGCTAACTGATCGCTGCAGCTGTACATGGTCCATCTGTAAATAGCCCACCCAATCTACCTACCTCATCCTCATATTGTTTTTATTTTTTGTTTGCTGCTCTTTTGGCACACCTGTATCACTACTTACACACCATCATCTGCTGATCATCATCTGCTCATTTATCACTCCAGTGTTAACCTGCTAAATTGTAATTTCTTTGCTACTATGGCCTATTTATTGCCTTACCTCCTCATGCCATATGCACACACTGTTTATAGACTTTTTTTCTATTGTGTTATTGACTTACACTTGTTTATTCCATGTGTAACTCTGTGTTGTTGTTTGTGTTGCACTACTTTGTTTTTATCTTGGCCAGGTCGCAGTTGTAAATGAGAACTTGTTCTCAACTAGCCTACCTGGTTAAATAAAGGTGAAATAAAAAATAAACACTTATGAGTAATGAATGCTGGGAGAATGAGGGGGCCAAGGCCCATCTCAGTGGGCAGGGTGCAGGGCCACACACTCCTGGCTGGGACCAGGTCAGACAGACATGGCAGGTTAGGAATAACAATTATTCCACATAGCTAGCTATAACATACAGTAAAATGTGTTGGACCAAAGGCAATGGTTGGTAAATGAACTATTTACTTCGCTGGGAGAGTATCTTTTTTGGGATGTATAAAGGACATCCTTTAGATTATGTCTGTATTGAATGTATAGCTCTGTGCATTTTATTACATAGGATGCAATGATGGGTGATGGCTATTGTTCAGGATATTTAGCATGCGCAGGTTAACAGTTTGGTCATATTAACATATCTGTCAATAGTGGCAAATGTTTGTTTCTGTTTTACGTGTTTTGTTTAAGTGCTTGTTTATAAAAAGGCTTTTCATGAAACATGCGTGCAATACAATAGGCCTGCGCTGTTCCAACCGCACTCATCCTCCCATCTATTGTTTCCTTATTTCACTCTGCTTTTCCCCCTCCTTTTGGTTTTCATTTTGTTTGTGTTCCCCTGGCTTCCCTCTCTCCTTGCAGGGACTGGCCGGAAAGTGTGATGAAGGGATTGGCAGGGATTAACCTGGGAAATGTAATTAGTGGAGCTGTCGTCCCTGCCCTTAACATTTCAATCTCCCTCTCTCTCCCTGCCTGCCTGGCTGGCTGGAGCTGGGGCTTGGCCTATGGCGGCCAGGCTCCGTTGGATGGGGCTCGAGGGGCAGGCGTACAGAGGCAGAACACACGTTTCACAAACAGATTAGTCCCCCAGCCCTGAGTGTCTCTGATGGAGGAACGTGATGGAGAAGGGGGATGGAGTGATGATGGAGAGATACAAGTGTTGTTTTTCCTGTTGTAGAGGATGGGTGGTTGACTGACTGTGTGCCTGGACTCTCAGTGACCAGTGGCCTGGCCACACCCATCCCCAGGGAGGGGGGGTGTTGTTGAACTTGGAGAGGAGAGGGAGTGGGTGTAGACAGTGTGAGCTTGGGCTAATCGCCACTCAATCCAAAGCCGGCACTGTTGCATTGTAATCCTGATGCTAAACTCCTCATTAACCCATCTGGGACCCCCATCCCAGTCCCACCCCCTACAACACAAACACACACTCACCAGGGCTGTGGTGGTTGTGTGCTAGAAGTGTGCCTTGCTATCCACAGAGCACCTGTTGGGAGGCTGTCCAGACAGATCATATTAAAGACCTGCTGGAGGAATGTTCCCAACTCCCCCAGCCCCTCAGGAACTACCTTCCCACCCCTCTACCAGCCCTGCCCCCTGACCCACTGGTCACTGATGATCCCCTGTTAATATTCCACACACGTCTGACTCTGGGGACGGGTCCATCTGAACCCCTGTGGGACCGCTGATAATTCAAGTCAAATATGATGCCTCTGCTTGTTTAAGTGTGCCAAAGTGTTTCATTCAGTCAGGGTGGGCAGAGGCAATGTCCTAACCTTGACACAATATCAATATCACACCATGTTTATAGGAAAATCAATTTAGTTTGAAGGAGTTCCCCCTGTCATTTTACAAATATTCGACAGAGATAAAGGGAATGAATTTAGTGTATCCAAGTAAGTATGATGGACTCCTATTTGGTTGAGTATTGGGGGTGTACTAGATCGATTTGATGGAGTGTTAGGAGGTAAGGTCTGCACTGTATCTTTGTGCCCCCTCCCGCTTAGCTGGCCTGCACTGTGTCAGTGTGTCCCACCCCCCCTTGCTGGGCTGCGTTGTGTCAGTGTGCCCCTCCTTGCTGGTCTGCTCTGTGTCAGTGTGCCACTAATTAAGGACTCTATGGCCTGCTCTCATTAGTAAACTGTAGCATCCTTACTGTCCAGGGAGAGAAGTGGGGGGGGGGGGCAAGCTTTACATCTTATTCAGTTTGAGGACCTGCTGTCTCCTGTGGAAAACACTTCTGTTGGTGTCCATAAGGTCACGAAGAACAACTATTGGGTTAAATATACAATGTGTATATATAGATTTTTGTCATTCAGTTTTTCACTGTAATTGTCATGGTCTTCTTCCATCAATTTTAGTAGCATGCACTATCATTGATGTTGCTGATATGAACTGTTCTCTTCAAAGGAAATACTGTACCAATACTGGAGCAATTTGTTGAGCTCTGTTTGTTTTATTTCATTGTCCTGTTATCTTTTGTTCAGTATTCACTGGCTATTAGTATACTTTACAATTGACTAAGTTAGCGTTAGAATAGCATTTTGATGTTTGATTCATGTGAGCACTGTTTGTCCGCTCTTTTAGGTGTGGCCATTGTTGTCGTTTTTGTTGTTAAACTCCATCACGACTTCCCCCTCCCCCCCCAACGATTCAGCTGCCGCTCCACTTTTTTCTTCCTTTTTCATGGAAATGAAAAACGAAAAGGTTGTGTTGTTGTTTATGAAAGTAGGCCAAACAACTGCTGACAAACAAGAGGGTTAGTTGTAGGTCAGGACAGCACAAGCCATGCGTTACTGGGTCAGAGAGGACAGGCTGTCGTTGGTCGTCCACAATAGCACGAGAAAAACATACATGCACCCCCTCTGAGATGATGTAGCACAGTCTAGACTGGGTGCTACAGCACACACACCACGTTATCAACATAATTATTATCACAAAGTCCAAACATAACTCAGAATACGAGAGACTGTAACCACTCCGAATCCACAAATATACCTTGTAAAAAAACACCCATACTGACTACTTTAGATTATATTATGGCAGATTGAATGGAACAATAAAGAACCAAGAACATGGAACGATACACAGAAACAATACTGCCTGGGGAATGAACCTAAGGGAGTGCCAGATAAAGGGGAGGTAATGAGTGAGGTAATGGAGTCCGAGTGTGCCTCATAATGAAGCCACTGGCGTGTAATGATTGATGTCAGGTGCTCGTAATGATGGTTGCCAGGACTGGTGGTTAGTAAACCGGCGACGTCGAACGCCAGAGGGGAGGAGCGGGAGTAGACGTGACATCGTCTCCGACCGTGGTCCCCAATTCACATCATGGGTATGGAGAGCCTTTATGGACGCGGCTTCAGCCGCAGGACGACGCCGGCCCCGAGGATGAGGTGCGGGCCAGTCTGGGCGACGAAGATGGAATTCACGGATGATGTTGGGATCCAGAATGTCCTCCAGTGGAACCCAACACCGCTCCCTGAGCCGTACCCCTCCCAGTCCACCAGGTAGTGGAGCCGACCCCCACGACGTCGGGAGTCCAGTAGGGATCTGACAGCATAGACGGGACCTCCCTCGACATCCATGGGGGACGGCGGGGTGTCTTGGGGGACAGCATCAGCCAGGGGACCAGGAACCACCGGCCTGACATGAAAAGAAGGTGAGATACGGTAGTCACTGGGAAGCTGTAACCTATACGTCATCTCGTTGACCCTCTGGAAAACCTTGAACGGCCTCACAAACCGGGGGCTCAGCTTCTTGCAGGGCAGGCAGATTGGGAGGTTCCTGGTAGAGAGCCAGACACGATTCCCAGGATGGAACACAGGAGTCTATCTGCGGTGGCGGTCTGCCTGCTCATTCTGGCGGTGGACGGCGTGCTGGAGTCTCACGTGAGCGTTGCGCCATACCTCTTCTGCACACCTGTACCCCTCATCCACCGCATGAGCTTCGGTCTGGCCCGGGGTCCATGGAGCCAGTGCCGGCTGAAAACCCAGAACACACTGGAAGGGAGTCAGCCCGGTGGAGGAGTGACGTAAGGAATTCTGGGCGAACTCCACCATGGAAGGAATCTCCCTGCCGGTCCTGGCAGTGACTCCTCAGGAACCTCCCCAGCTCCTGGTTCATCCTCTCCACCTGCCCGTTAGACTGGGGCCTATACCCGGAAGTGAGGCTGACCGTGACCCTGAGTTTCTCCATAAAGGCTCTCCATACCCGTGATGTGAATTGGGGGCCACGGTTGGAGACGATGTCCTCCCGGAAGGCCAAAATGCCGTGAGACCTGCTGGAATAGTGCCTCAGCGACCTCGACAGCAGTAGGGAGACGAGAGAGAGGGATGAGACGACAGGATTTTGAAAATCTATCCACAACCACCAAAATGGTGGTGTAACCGTCAGAGGAGGGGAGATCAGTGACAAAGTCAATGGACAGATGAGACCACAGGACACTGAGGCACGGGAAGGGGAAGGAGTTTCCCTGCTGGAGCATGCCGAGGGGATTTGGTTTGAGCACATACAGAACAAGAGTTGACGTAGTCCTTGGCACCCTCCAGCCAGTGAATCCACTCCTCTAATGCCAACTTCACCGCCAGGAGCTCTCGATCACCGATGTCGTAATTCCTCTCTGCAGGGGACAGTTTCTTAGAGTAATACACACACGGATACAATTTGTGGATTACCCTGTCGTTGAGACAGAACTGCCCCCACACCCACCGCTGAAGCGTCCACCTTCACTAACGAGGGTGTCGTGGGATCTGGGTGTTTGAGCAATGGGGCGAAGGTGAAACGTCCCTTCAGTAGGCAGAAGGCCTCGACTCCACACCAACCTACGGGTACCACCCTTGAGGAGAGAGGAATGGTAATGGAGCTAAAGTTCCAAACCCCAAAAAACATTGTAACCCCTTTATGGTGGTTGGGACTGGCCATGACAAGAAACACCATGTTAAGCTCACAGCTATACTAACGGTTTCTACTTAACCAAGTTACAATTTATTTTTAAAGGTTGTGTTGATAATTGGCATGTTCCATGGCTCAGTATCTGACATGTTGTCCGTTTAATATTTCAGTTGACCTGTAGGTTAGGATCCTCATCATCACAACCAAGAGGGACTTGACCTCAGTGACCCCTAGATGCTTCTGGCACGACCCCAATAACCTGTCAAAGCTAGTTTGCTCCACTCACCAAGGAGTTATTAAATCAAAGACCAACACAGCCTCTGGTGGATCTGCCCAATCTGAAGTGAGTAGCTAATCAATTTTCCATTTCAATTAGTTTTATTCTTCTGTGAAACAAGTATTTCCTATGAGTGATTAAAGCATTATCCCTACTGCCCTGCAGCAGCAGCCAATGGCTGAAGTACACAGAGACTCCATGGTTTGGTTAAAATCTCTGGGGGATCAGCCATCAGTAGGCTATAGAGGCCCAGTTCCAACAGATCTGAATACCCCAGGCAATTGACTGAGGGGAACAGACTGTAAACAGGTTCAACTAGGTGGTGCTGGAGGACTGTGTGAGGGCTCCCAAATGCCTATTTATTGAACTTCATTGATTGGTTGTCTTTCAGCATAGGTGGCACCTCACACTGATGCTGTATCAGGAAATGGATTACCATAGTTGTCTACTACTCTATACTTTAATGAATAAATAACAATCAGTAAAGAAAATACAAGGATAAATATATATATATATATATATATATATATATATATTGTGACTGCACTAGTAAACAGCAGTAATTGACAGCGGTGTGTATGTCAACAGCAGTGGATACTGACCGGTTATGAGTGTGTAACGCTGGAGCCCACAATGCATTTCTGTCTAGATCTCATTTAATCATAATGAATACAATTTTTTTTTTTTTTATAAAAAACAACCCCATCCATTTCCTCTGTGCCTCTCCTCCTTGGCATAATACCTCGGGTGACACACATAACAGATGCCCCCTGACACTCACACACACAAGCGGGCACGTGATTCAGGAGCCTGTGGCCACAGGCCTGCCAGCCTCATGGCATTGTGTTCCCCCGGGCAGGCAGGCTGCCCCCGGCCACCCTAAATACCCCTTTGTCTGCGGTGTGATAATAATCAGTTTCCAAGCCGCTGATATGGCACGCGTGCGGCCGCTCAGCTCTCGTCTGTGGCCCAAACAGGTGGGTAGGAGAGTAGGGGAGGGGAAAGGGAGAGAGGGGAAATAATGAGAGGGAAGGGCTGCATCTGTCCCTATACCCAACAACTCCCTTACGTTTTTCAGCCTAGACCCCGACCAGCCCCAGCTACCATCCCATATGGTCTCAGGAGAGAGGGAGGCAAACCAGGGACAAAAAGGTGGAGGGGGTTAGGGGGATTAGAAGAGGTAGACATCAGAGGGATAGAAGACATTGGATAAAATTAAAATAAGCTTTATAAGTAAGATTTCACTTGGATCAGACCCCTACCCCTAAGCCATATTAAATGCTTGGCCTTCAGTAAGAGATGCCCTGTTGTCTTGTCTGGGCTCAGTGGCCTGCCAAACTAGACCCAGAGAACATCACCCCTCCAACATGAGACAGATACTATGCACGACATGTCAATGTGTTTGTTGGCTACACTTCCAAGCAAAAACACTGGCATATTTATATAATGGGAATAGGGTCGACTGGAATGGAGAACTAATTGAGAAAACAAAAGCCAAATATGGCTGGAGCTTGATGAGCTGATGAGTACATATTAATTTATGAAGTGATGTGAAGTGGAATGGGACTCAGCTTTTTGGATGATTATTACATTTTTATTTGACCTATTACTTATTGACTGTGTTCTTTCTGTGTAATAAAATCCATATATATAGTCATATTTTTGTAGGTGCCTTTATCAACAATATGTCCATCAGTTAGTTATATGAATATCTAGGCCTGGTTTAGTCAAACATAACTAGGCCTGGTTTAGTCAAACATAACTAGGCCTGGTTTAGTCAAACATAACTAGGCCTGGTTTAGTCAAACATAACTAGACCTGGTTTAGTCAAACATAACTAGACCTGGTTTAGACTACCATAACTAGGCCTGGTTTAGCCTACCATAACTAGACCTGGCTGAGCCTCTGCAAGCATTATGCCAGTGGCTGGTTATGGTCTGCTGTGGTGTGGGCAGTGCAGTAGGCAGGCTCAGCAGGAGATGGGGTCTGGTTCCAGTAGTAGTGTTGGATGGGTCAAGGAGGGTAAGAGGAGAGGAGGGCAGAGCAGTAAGATGATTGGGAGCAGAGCAGAGTGGAGCAGGGCATGCAGACTGGGCTCTCCTCATTCTGTCTAATCCTCTTTTAGCTCAGCAGCACTGGGCCTGCCTGGGTGACAGCTGACAGTATTATGACAGCTGTAGCATCTTCCCTTGACCCTGCATAGTAAAATAATAATATAAAAATGTAATTAAATTAGTCAAGGTCCCTCGGAGGTGGGGACAGGGTCTGAAGGGAGGGATGTAAGGGACAACCTTGATGGAGATGGTCTCTCTGTGTTTCCTCCAGTTTCCTTTGTCCCACTGCGCTTATACTTCTACATGTGACTAATATGCTTTACATAGCCTAAATGACATGTAGGACTATGTACATTTCATTTTTTTTTTTTTACTCCAAAAAGCACATTTTGTGCAGCGGTGTCCCTCTATATCCCACAGGGACATGTAGGTCAAATGTCAGATTACCCCAGTCACTGTGGTAGAGGGGGATCAAGGCACTGGTTACAAAAACGCACTGTTCGAGATTCAGCCTCCTTAATCCTACCCTATTCTCAACAATTGAGAAGTAAACAGTGAAACTGGCCTTGGAACAGTGCTTCGGGTAATTTACCCCCTACACCGCGAGGAACACAATGCAATCTTGAATGAGGGATTAGATATCTCCTGCCTTTATATCAAGATAATGAGGTGGTCCTGTGAGGGCTCAGTCACCTTTTCTCCTAACAATTAGATGCCGTCTGAACCTTTTGAGGAGGTAGTATCGCTCAGATGCGGGGAATATAGGAGTATCGAACATTTACTCTGCCCCCACACCCCAATGGACATTTATCATTTCTACAATTGTAAATGTGTATATATATTTTTTTTTTTTGTTTTATTATAGTCTCATTCATTTCTCTTTTTTTAGTTGCACTGTTGGAGCTCGGAGCATAAGAATTTCACTGCACCCTCTGTGCATGTCTAATCCAATCTAATCTTTCAAGTACAGAACTAGAGAGTTGAATAAAAGAGAGAGGGGCTTGGAGGACAGCAATTCCTTTCCTTTCCCTTATCATGTGCCCAAATTGATAACATAACCTCTCAGGAGTGTTTCAGATTTTCATCTTGAGGCAAAGAATATGTGAAAAAGCTTTGGTTTGAGTGGAAAAGTGGATGTATTGAGGACCAGAAATGCAGTGTCTCTAAACCCGGAAGTGATTCTAGAACTTCAGTGAAGAAAGTTCTGCGTTTGCTTCCCATGACAGATATTCAAAGCATGTTGGTTGTAGGCCTATAGATGAGTGCCATGACTTCAAAAGGCTTATATTCTGTCTGGTTGACAACTCGCAACAGTTAATTGATGTGTATATATCACTTAATGAAATGAGAAGGAGCAATAGTTCTGTGTGTCAAGGGGTGTTTTACAACCTCCCAACATGTAGCAGCTGTCCGTCTAGGGGAGTCTCTAAACTCTAATCTGTTGGTTTCAACTAATACATTTTTGTTTCCTAGTACACTTTCACACAATAGTATCTTGTTCGTGGGAGATTAAGAGCTTTTTATTTATTTTATTTGACCTTTATTTAATTAGGCAAGTCCGTTAAGAACAAATTATTATTACAATGACGACCTACCCCGACCAAACCCTCCCCTAACCCGAACGACGCAGGACCAATTGTGCGCCGCCCTTTGGGACTCCCGATCACAGTTGATTGTGATACAGCCTGGGTTCGAACAGTGCCTTAAACCGCTGTGCCACTCAGGATCCCAGAAAGAGTTGGCGAGAGTTCTTTCAAAAGTTGTAAATGATCAGAGGCCTCATCACATGCACCTGCCTAATTGCCATAATGAGGTGTCTCAGTGGGATAGTGTGGGAGAGAGAAGTAGCTATAGCTCACTGCAACGTGCTTTGGGTGAGAGTGTTTTGGAGAATCATTCTGATAGACTTTGGTTTTTAATGTAAATATATAATTTAATCGTATTATTATATGTAGTAGAAAGCGATGGGTTAGAAGAAGCATACATAACCAACCCATAAAACCATTGAATGGTGTGTCCAAACTTACAGTACCAGTCCTAAGTATGGACACAACTACTCATTCAAGAGTTTTCCTTTATTTGTATTATTTTCTACATTGTAGAATAAGAGTGAAGGCATCAAAACTATGAAATAACACATATGGAATCATGTAGTAACCCAAAAAGTGTTAAAGAAATCAAAATATATTTTATATTTGAGATTCTTCAAAGTAGACACCCTTTGCCTTTCCACACTCTTGGCATTCTCTCAAACAGCATCATGAGGTAGTCACCTGGAATGCATTTCAGTTAACAGGTGTGCCTTGTTAAAAGTTCATTTGTGGAAGTTCTTTCCTTCTTCATGCGTTTGAGCCAATCAATTGTGTTGTGACAAGGTAGGGGTGGTATACAGAACATAGCCCTATTTGATAAAATGCTAAGTCCATATTATGGCAAGGACAGCTCAAATAAGCAAAGAGAAACGACAGTCCATCATTACTTTAAGACATGAGGGTCAGTCAATGCGGAAAATTTCAAGAACTTTGAACTTTTCTTCAAGTGCAGTCGCAAAAACAATCAAGCGCGCTCATGAGTTCCGCCACAGGAAAGGAAGACCCAGAGTTACCTCTGCTGCAGAGGACAAGTTCCTTAGAGTTACCATCCTCACACATTGCAGTCCAAATAAATGCTTCAGAGTTCAAGTAACAGACACATCTCAACATCAACTGTTCAGAGGAGACTGTGTGAATCAGGCCTTCTTGGTCGAATTGCTGCAAAGAAACCACTACTAAAGGACAACAATAATAAGAAGAGACTTGCTTGAGCCAAGAAACAGGAGCAATGGACATTAGACTGGTGGAAATCTGTCCTTTGCTCTGATGAGTCCAAATTTGAGATTTTTGGTTCCAACCGCCGTGTCTTTGTGAGATGCAGAGTAGGTGAACAGATGATGTCCACATGTGTGGTTCCCACCGTGAAGCATGGAGGAGGAGATGTGATGGTGTGGGGGTGCTTTTCTAGTGACATTGTCTGTGATCTATTTAGAATTCAAGGCACACTTAACCAGCATGGCTACCACAGTATTCTGCAGCGATACGCCATTCCATCTGGTTTGCGCTTAGTCCCACTATCATTTGTTTTTCAACAGGACAATGACCCAACTCACCTCCAGGCTGTGTAGGGGCTATTTGACCAAGAAGGAGAGTGATGGAGTGCTGCATCAGATGACCTGGCCTCCACAATCCCCCGACCTCAACCCAATTGAGATGGTTTGGGATGAGTTGGACCGCAGAGTGAATGAAAAGCAGCCAACAAGTGCTCAGAATATGTGGGAACTCCTTCAAGACTGTTGTAAAGGCATTCCAGGTGAAGCTGGTTGAGAGAATGCCAAGAGTGTGCAAAGCTGTTATCAAGGCAAGGGTGGCTACTTTGAAGAATCTCAAATATAAATATATTTTGATTTGTTTTAACACTTTTTTGGTTACTACATGATTCCATATGTGTTATTTCATAGTTTCGATGTCTTCACTATTATTCTACAATGTAGTAAATAGTAAAAAAAATATTTGAAAAACTTTGAATGAGTAGGTGTATCAAAACTTTTGACTGGTACTGTTGGGCTCCCGAGTGGCACAGCAGTCGTAATTGGGAGTCTTATAGTGCGGTGCACAATTGGCCCAGCATCGTTCGGGTTACGGGGGGGTTTGGCCGGGGTAGGCCTTCATTGTAAATAATAATTTGTTATTTTTTTTTTTTTTATTTCACCTTTATAAACCAGGTAGGCAAGTTGAGAACAAGTTCTCATTTACAATTGCAACCTGGCCAAGATAAAGCAAAGCAGTTCGACACACACAACAACACAGAGTTACACATGGAGTAAAACAAACATGCAGTCAATAATACAGTATAAACAAGTCTATATACGATGTGAGCAAATCAGGTGAGATAAGGGAGGTAAAGGCAAAAAAAGGCCATGGTGGCAAAGTAAATACAATATAGCAAGTAAAATGCTGGAATGGTAGATTTGCAGTGGAAGAATGTGCAAAGTAGAAATAAAAATAATGGGGTGCAAAGGAGCAAAATAAATAAAATAAATACAGTAGGGAAAGAGGTAGTTGTTTGGGCTAAATTATAGGTGGGCTATGTACAGGTGCAGTAATCTGTGAGCTGCTCTGACAGTTGGTGCTTAAAGCTAGTGAGGGAGATAAGTGTTTCCAGTTTCAGAGATTTTTGTAGTTTGTTCCAGTCAATGGCAGCAGAGAACTGGAAGGAGAGGCGGCCAAAGAAAGAATTGGTTTTGGGGGTGACCAGAGAGATATACCTGCTGTAGCGCGTGCTACAGGTGGGTGATGCTATGGTGACCAGCGAGCTGCGATCACTGTATCACAATTCCAGTGGGTCAGACGTTTACATACACTAAGTTGACTTTGCCTGTAAACAGCTTGTAAAATTCCAGGAAATTATATCATGGCTTTAGAAGCTTCTGATAGGCTAATTGACATCATTTGAGTCAATTGGGGGTGTACCTGTGGATGTATTTCAAGGCCTACCTTCAAACTCAGTGCCTCTTTGCTTGACATCATGGGAAAATCAAAAGAAATCAGCCAAGAAAAAAAAGTGTAAACCTCCACAAGTCTGGTTCATCCTTGGAAGCAATTTCCAAACGCCTGAAGGTACCATGTGCATCTGTACAAACAATAGCACGCAAGTATAAACACCATGGGACCACACAGCCGTCATACCGCTCAGGGAGGAGACGTGTTCTGTCTCCTAGAGATGAACGTACTTTGGTGCGAAAAGTGCAAATCAATCGCCGAACAACAGCAAAGGACCTCGTGAAGATGCTGGAGGAAACAGGTACAAAAGTATCTATATCTACAGTAAAACGAGTCCGATATCGACATAACCTGAAAGGCCGTTCAGCAAGGAAGAAGCCACTGCTCCAAAACCGCCATAAAAAAAACAGACTACGGTTTGCAACTGCACATGGGGACAAAGATCGTACTATTTGAAAAAATGTCCTCTGGTCTGATGAAACAAAAATATAACTGTTTGGCCATAATGACCATTGTTATGTTTGGAGGGATAGGGGGAGGATTGCAAGCTGAAAAACACCATCCCAACCGTGAAGCACAGGGGTGGCTGCATCATGTTGTGGGGGTGCTTTGTTGCAGGAGGGACTGATGCACTTCACAAAATAGATGGCATCATGAGGCAGAAAAATGATGTGGATACTGAAGCAACATCTCAAGACATCAAGTCAGGAAGTTAAAGCTTGGTCGCAAATGGGTCTTCCAAATGGACAATGACCCCAAGCATACTTCCAAAGTTGTGGCAAAGGGCTTAAGGACAACAAAGTCAATGTATTGGAGTGGCCATCACAAAGCCCTGACCTCAATCCTATAGAAAAGTTGTGGGCAGAACTGAAAAAGCGTGTGCGAGCAAGGAGGCCTACAAACCTGACTCAGTTACACCAGCGCTGTCAGGAGGAATGGGCCAAAATGCACCCAATTTATTGTGGGAAGCTTGTGGACTACGCGAAACGTTTGACCCAAGTTAAACCATTTTTTAAGGCAATGGTAACAAATACTAATTGAGTGTATGTAAACTTCTGACCCACTGGGAATGTGATGAAAAAAATAAAAGTTGATATTATGTATGTATGTAAACTTCAGATTTCAACTGTAGCAACTACAGATTGACTTAAATCTATCAAAGTTTGAGCACGTGTCCATTAGGCCTATGGATTAATATTTTTTATCAGCATGAATTAGATTGAGCAATAAAAGCCCCACTTTTATTCCATGGGCTTTGATCCGCACTATGCAGCTGTTGGAAGCCTGCATTTTCCCACTGGCTGTCCACTGATTTCAAAAACAGTCAGTTTAAACTTCTTGGATTCCACCATTATTGGGATCAAATGCACATTTAGATTTGTGAACAGCCATCCACAACTACCACAATCCGTAAGGGGCAAATAGCTAAATGAGAGAGATATCAATAATACGTGATATCCGTGTCGCCGTAGACTACACCACTGCTGTCATCCTTACCTTCAAGCATTTATTCAAATGGGATAATCTTTGGATGCCGACAGCAGTCGCACCATTGGAAGACATAGCTTGGACTGTATTTTACAAAAGCCTTTCCTGCTCTTTTTGCTCAATCTTTCAAACACATTTGGTGCGTCATCATAGTGGGCTCTAATTTGTGTTCAGACTCGCTCAGGTGGAAAAAACTTAAACTTCCACCTTTTTTCAATGCTGATTTGAATGTCATTGACATAACAGAGAAGTGTCAACGATTTTTTTGTCGCAAACATCTTTTCTGAATTTAAAATGAATCCTCGAAGTAATCATCTAGTTTTTCAAAAGTATCTGTAATCTGATTACAAAAACAAAAAAAATCTGGTAAAGTAATGTTTACAGTTACCGTTTTGTTTTTGTAATCCGGTACATGTAACCGAGGCTGTAGAAATATTATCCGTTTTGAAGTTTAGTAGATAGCAATTATTATTTTGCACTTTTTGACCTGAATCGAATAGGCTATGAGTTAGTTAGAAGGCTTATGCACTTTTCAGAACTGAAACTATTTCGATAATTCAAAGAATATCAGATTGTTGATGCATGTTACATGTTGGGATAATCAAGCAAATAAGCAAGTCAAAAACATGTTTTGCTTAGTCAAAAATCTTGACTGTAGCTTTTAACCGAGCTTGAGCAATATGCTACAGTATGTGGAAAGAGTGTGTGGTCTTCTAGTTTATCAGACCTCCAACTAGTCACTGTTGGTACTGTTATTAGTTTCAGATTTCTGTCAATCCAAGGATTTGTGTGAGCAGTTGGAAGAAATTAAAATCACATGCTTTTTAGTGTGCTTACTCCAATCCCTTTAAACTTCATTTTTAAAATATATGAATATGTTATTATGGGTACAAAACGATTTTAATTGAATCTTTGACAAGATTAAACTTAAATAAGTACTACAGAAAATATAGGCCTAAATGTGTGCCGAGCCTGAATATGCAGAAGCAAAGGGATAGTGCTGGATTAATGTTTGATATAATAATTATTATTATTATAATTGTTATTTATTATTGTACTGTAGTAGTTGTTGTATTATAGCTCAATGTTATTCATTGTGCACAAGCAAACCAGTCGGTGGCAACTGCATTTTGTGATGGAAAAAAAACTGTAACAGTAATCAATGACTCTCCTCCCTAACACCATTTTTCACTTTTACCCGGAGTCATTAAACATTTGCCAAAAGGTAGATCTCTAAATGATGGCTTAAGTCGAAATCTGCACAAATCTTTTCTAAATCAGTCATTTGAGAGAGCAGCATGTGTAGCCCACGGATAGTTTGCCAGTTTTTCATTGTTCAAAGTCAATAATGAGTTTGTTTTGTTTACATGTAGGCTACAGTATTTCACAACAATATATTTCCAGAGCCATAGAGGATTTGTATCGTCACCCGAGACTGCAGGAAAGGACAAAGGAAATGGGGTAACAAATTCAGCGTTTGGGACTGATAACGATAGAGGCTTTTGCAAACTATTTTTGCAGGATGGTTTTAAACTGGTGGTCGCCAACCTTTTGGAATTAGTGACAGGGTATGAATTCTCATGAAGCACACATTACCCTATACACCCACTTTCCAGACCATAGACCTATTATTGCCTAAATCAGTGAAATATACCGTTTAGGAAGGAAATTATAACGTCTGATATATGAAAATAATGTACCAAAAGAATATAAGACTAGGATTATCAGTCATCATAAACAAAATAGAGGACGTGGTTGTCATAGGCCTACACGTAAAGTAATTGCTAAATCGTTATAAATTCATAACAGTTGACTTGACTTCGCACCAACTATCAACTACCTAAAGGCTATAGGCTAATCTGTAGCCCGGTGTATAGTCCTACCATACACTGACATGTGTCCTTCATCCTGATCTTACCCATTTACACTTATAAGATCTGATCAAAATCTCTTGTAATCGTCTACACCTGACTAGAAATGTGGGCACAATCAGAATGTGGACACTAATATGATAGTTCATCCTGTCTAGTAAGCGGTGCGCATCACCTGTTTCTCTGTTGAAGCGTCTGTCGACGATGACCTCGTAGGCCTATGTAGCCTATAATCACAGATCATGATCCGTTACTCTATTAATATGGGTATGCGTTGCATCGTGGCGTCTCCAGTGAGGGCTTGGAGTGGGTCGTCACGACCGTGGTGTTGCGGTGCATTGCTGGGCAGGACAAGGAGTGCTTTAAGTGCAGCCTATTGTTTTAACACTGACAAAAGCTAGGAGGGATCAATGCAGCGTCTGTCGGTCCCACATGCTCTTCAGCGACGTTTGCGCTTGATTAAAACTCGGAGTCTGACTGCAGGAATGGGGTCTTCAAGACGGATATGCGTGCCTGATGTCTAATCTCACAGCGATTTGTGCACTCTTAAAATATCACATTCAAAAGGTATAACCCTCAGTGAGCCTATTGTGTCCCTCAGAATGTCACTGCACTAATCAGTCAGGCCTGCTTATTAGTAGGCCGTGATTGTAAATAAGAATGTGTTCTTAACTGACTTGCTTAGTTTAATAAAGGTTACATTTAAAACGTAAAAATGAGTGCATTGTTTAGTCGGGCTCGAGGAAGCTGCAAAAGAGATCATGACACGATGAATGATTTCTCCTGCGTCTTCGTTTGATCTCGATGATGAAACGCATCAGGAAGGCAAATAAGTAACATCCTTCATATGGAGGAACGCATATGGATAGCTAGTTACCAATGTATTTTAATAATACAAAAGCAATGGGGGTTTTGCACAATCGTGACATAGCAAGATTTTGTCCTTAATTTTAAGCCTTATCCAGAAATGAGAATTACACCAAAACTGAAAGCAAATTGTCTAAGGATGATGCTGGACCATCTGACATAAATGAAAAGTGGACAGTTTGAATAAAAATCTTTAAATTAAGGTTAAAATCCAGGCATGTTACTTGATTGCGCTAAACACAGGGCCCTTATATGCGACAGTTTGGTGACTATTGTGATGGTTATGATGACTCGACTTCTTGGTATCATTATTGGTATTATTTGTAGCGTTACTATTATTATTCTGGTTAGGTCTATTGTTGTTATTGTTATAAATAGTGGTTGCCATTTTGTGCGTGTGTGAAGTTGTAGGCCTACGTCAAGTTGCCCGCGTAGACTTGCTCCTCAGATGAATGTGCCAACCCCACTGTGCTACACTGTCTGACAGTTATTTAGCAGGCCATTTGACTTCTAAAAATGTTTGTTGAATATAAGCATTGATAGAAGATATTTAGCTATTTACCTGATGTTAACGCTCTCATCATTATCAGTTTGGTCTAATTGCAAAGGGATTTTATTGTTAGTTAGTTGATTAAAAAAATATATTACCATTAGAATCCCTCATGAATGTGGTGTGAATGGCTCTGTGCGCTAGGGTCCAATCAGAATGCTTAATTCCCGCAAGTAAATCGAATTTATGAGCTAATCTCTTTATGCACAAATGCATATTAATATTAACTAACGCGTTTATCGGTAGGATTTCCCATTAAGAACACTGGTCATTTATGTCAAACGCTCAAATCAAATACTTATAGCATACCAAAAGTTGTCAGTTGATATCTAAATTTGTTCTTCCTGCAAGTGACCTTCAATTCCAAACACTATGGAAACACATTGTACAGTCTGCCGGGCAGAGGCCAGTTGTTGTTGTCACAGCACGAGGAGACGCCAGCTCATGAATAAGCATGCAACAGATAATTGAAGCTATTGTTTAAATGTTAATTATTATTATTGTTTAATTGTTAATTGTTGCATACAGTATGTATGTAATTTTTGTTGTACAGTTTTGTACTTGCACTCAAGTAGGCCTTTAGTATGTTAATACGACTGAACTTTTTACCTACATCTAAACTGTCTATCTATTTTAGCTGATCATTATTATAATTCATATTACACACACACAGTGTTCATTTGCCTACCCTTTTCTGCAAAGGAATAACATCTAAATCTTTATCATTCTTTTTAATGGTTCGATTATTTCAAGCCCGGGTTTTAATTAGTGTGTGAGGACTCGAATGAAAGAAGGATTGTTTGCAATGTCAAGGATGCTAATTGAATGTTCGACTTCTAACAATTACCGCAGAGGCATTAAAGATTCGATTGCTTTTCTGACTTTGCCTCTCAGTTAACTCACAATAACGTTGCATGCCTAGAGTCAGACTTTCCGAAAGAACCCAGAGCCGACGTTAAAACCCTTTCCCTCCGCCTTTCTTTGCCTTCTCCAGATTTAGCTTTGTAGAAGTTCTCCATTGGCTTCAGATGACTCCGGGGTGCCAATTGTTCTTATAAACATTGCACCCCCTAACAAAATCGGATTTGGTCCAAAAACAACTATGAATGCAAGCTTGAAACTTTGTGCAATTACACGTCATAGTGGAACTTTTGCAGAGAGCTGTGCTTCAATATCTTTGATTAACTTAACTAATTAGACGTCTTTTGTTCCCTTTTAATTGATTTTAACAATTCCAGTTTGCTGAATATGGGCAGCTTCAGTTTAGCAATATGCAATTAGAGTTTCTTAAAAATATGTCCATAGTATTACCAAGTTGCATGAATTTGAATAGCTATAACCTCATTATTTTTTTTGAGATCGAGTCAATCCATGTGTTGAACAAAAAACTCAATCAAAGTTTGTTTGTAGAGAGGCTGCTTAAAACGAACTGGTGCAGTAGGCCAGCCTATGGAATGCAGAGTTGGGTAGAAGTATGCAGTGGTGCTTGAATTAAACCGCGGTTGCCCTGTGCCTAAAGAAACCCGCTAGTAAAATATTGGGATTAGCTTCTCTTTGAGGCCAGGATTAACACAATTTTCCCAAGAAGCACATTCCTGTCGCTGAGACTATCTAAAACGAGGGACCGGAAACGAACAAAGAAACATAGGCTAATTAAAATGTGCTATAGCCTACCCTGGCTGATTCTGAAATTATAAACTCTTATTTTGTAATAGCGCAATTACACGACGCAGAGCTGTTCACTGTCATCGTATCCTATTTATTTTGGATTCAACGTGATTAAGTCAAATCCACGTTTTGTATCACTGGGCTTGACAAAGAAAAAAAAGCAACAACCATTTTATGGCTTGAAATAGGCCAACTCTGGTATTATTTATCCATTATCTATTATGATTGAAACACAGCTAGGTTTACACAGTATGTTTTCTTTATTATAGCAATGGTCATTGTAGACAGCAGGCTGCCTGTTTACCGTTTGGCGGATTGGAGGATATTGAACGACCAAGTGTGGCTAATGATTGCTTACTAAAATGGTAATTACAGACCTAATTAACACACCTCCTAAAACCTGAAGTAGCGGAAAAATCTCTCTGGAAATGATAAAACATCCCGCCCTCTTGCTGTCAAAAGGTAATCACAACTAGTCAACAGGGTTTTTTCTATGTCGTTTGAATATTAATATGATCGAGATTGTTATTGCTGTTCTTAAGTGAGTCTTTTATATGACTGACATTCGTTCATTAATTTATTTAGGAAAGATCTTATTCTGAGGAGATAACATTGCATAGGCCTAGACTACTGGCATTTATCTTGCCTACCAAGATTTTGTTAGACTTTTTGCTTGAATGGCTGAAGTCCTGTTAGTTTTGCAATAAACATATCCTTAAAACACACGAGACAGGTGTTCTTTCTCTATTATTCCAATAAATTGAATTATGACTCCTATGAGGATAATTATCAGCAAAATGATCATTATCAGGCTAATAATGGGGGCAAAGAACATGGGAGTGTCCTCCTGTTAGAAATGCCAGGGCAGATTTTTGGTCCCATTCCGCCCCTGATTCAAGGTGAGGGGACATACAGTACATATAAGACCTACTTACACAACGTTTAATCCATATTGGTCCAAGGATGACCTTGTAAAATACATAAATATGATAATCAACACACACACACACACACACACACACACACACACACACACACACACACACACACACACACACACACACACACACACACACACACACACACACACACACACACACACAGTCAATAGTGAATCCATATTAAGTTAATTGATAAATGGGGGGAGGGGGGTCAGATCACAGGACCTTTATTCATGTCTGTTCAGCGGTGGGGTCACACCATCTTTGGAGCCATGTTAGGTGTCCACAATCAGCGTGTGATCAACGGAGAACAACGCGCAAATCTAGAGAGCTCTCAGCAATCAAGTTTCTTTTCCAGTATCACCTCAGATGTTCTACCATGGGTTTGGACAGTCAGGTTGTCTCTTGCAATAATAATTATTTTCTCATGATCCATTATTTTTTTGTTGATCAAAAAGTTACAAATCTATTAAAATCACAGCAGAGAGTCATCGCTGATGCGAGGGAGCTCACAAATTGCATACAATACAACAGATCACAGTTTCGAAGGCTAGCACAGATAAAAAAAAACACATGTACCATTTATATAAGACACACACTGATTGTCTCTTAGAAACTACATATTGATTCCTTATAAACACTTTTTCTTAAATAAAGTAGTGCATCCATGTCGCCTCGGGTGCGCGCAGTCCACACACCATCCTGATCAGTCTCTCTACCAATAGGTCGGCAAGTTATAAGGCTTAAACGAAGCCTGTCCATCCAAAGCTCTTAACCAAAAGATCCGCTCCTCTAGCAATGTTGTTCTGGGATAAGGATTTGTTCCCTGGCTGTGATGTACCATAAATTACTAAGGGTCACCTCCGAGTTTTCCTTAAATTAACCAACAGGTGTTGTAAGCATAGAGGCACACACTGACAGACATACATGTGAGAGGGCTACAACCTGTGAGGTTAATGAAAATAAAGTATCTTAGCCAACGCTAAAATAAATTCTAAATTCTCCTCTACAGGCTGGGGCCAAACATCATGCCAACAACGCGAGGCGCCACCGATACCCTCTCTCTCGCAGTTCCTTACCGACGACACGAATATTCAGTATTTTAAGCATATATCTTATTGAAGGATGTCAGAGCTATATGTTTGATTTATCATTGTCTTTGTTTGAATAGTTTACTCATAGTTTTTTTCACAGGACTTGGAATTTCCAAGATGAAGTCTGATCTTTATAATCCAAGCAATCTGCATTGAAGTTCAGTTTCCAGGATGCCGCTTGGTCCTTATAATCCAAGCAGTCCGCCGTGGAGTTGAAGCCTAGCCCCGAGGCTCCGTAGCTCTGAGTGGAGAGGGACGCAGGGGACTGGCTCAGATGGCTTGTGACAGCGTTGGTGCTCATAGGACTGAGTGTCGTCCCGGGGCCAGACAGCTGGTGATGCATGGGAGTAAGGTAAGAACCACAGTCCATTCCGCCGAAGTATGACGTTGATCCGCCATAGCCTTGGCTGTATCCCGAGGCCTGTGTGTAGGTCATTGGGTATGATCTTTGCATGCAGGAAGAGGAGGTAGAGAGAGGGTCAGCCATCGGAGAGATAGAGGCTGGACTCCAGATAGATACAGGTGCGGTGCTGGTTGAGATGGTCGGGACTGAAGTACTTGAGGGCGGTGTGAACTGGCCACTCGCCCCGCTTTCAGAGCTCGCTTCCCTGGCTGGAGAGCTCTTCTTTTTGGCTGGTCGCACCTTGTTCTGGCCCCCGTTCTGCTGCTGCTGTTGCTGCTGGCGACACTTTGCCCTTCGGTTCTTAAACCAAACCTAAAAAAAGACAAAATAGCAAACACAGTTAACCACCCAAACAGGTTAAGGCAGGCCATCTATTATATACAGTTTCTAAAATGTGACGAAAATAGGCATTTGACGCATAAACCAAACAGTTCTTTATGCACGTGTGAACCAAATAATTCTGAAAATATGTGTTGTGTTGATCATAGACTTTGGATATGCATTATTATACTGAAGTTGAAAAGCACTGGTCAACACTTAACTTTTAAAAAAGTAGACTGATTAATCAATTAACTTTTTCAAAGGTTCTCTTTATGAATGCTATGCCAATATTTGTTATGACTATCTGTCTCCTCGTTTGAGTTGCCACAAACAGAGGATATTTATTATTATTATTAACCTTTATTTAACTAGGCAAGTCAGTTAAGAACAAATTCTTATTTTCAATGACGGTCACAGGGTTATATAGATAGAGAATGTTTTGCGTTGGTCAACATTCACCTGTACACGAGACTCTGGTAGGTTGATTTTTAGTGCTACTTCCTCGCGCATGAATATATCAGGATAGCGAGTTTTGCCGAACAGTGCCTCCAAAATGTCAAGTTGGGCGCGTGTGAAAGTCGTCCTTTCTCGTCTCTGCTTGCGGGGTGTCGCTGTTGAAAATAAACAGATGCATAACTTAATTTCATGTCGGTAGAATTAACATTTTAACAGAATATAAAGTATGGTTATTGAGACAACTGGGAATGAATTGTATTCCATTTTAAGTGTAACTTATAAAAACGTTATTTCACATGTATTTGCTATCCAGAGCTAAGACGAATTCAGGACCAATGACACGTTACAAACATTTAATGAAAGAAGATTTTTAAAGTCAGTACTACAGAATGCAAGAGTTAGTTGACGTCTTCCCTCATTGCAGCAATATAATTACGCATTATTAGCAAGAATCCATTGGCATGTTTTTGTAATTAGATGCATTAAAGCTTTAGCAGGCTATAGGCCTACGTGATTTGATCCTAATTTGAATATTTAATCAAATGAAGAGTTGACATAAATTATTAAAGCATCCATGCGCACGCGTAAAAAGTTCCGAAACCCACCTGGATAGCCTACGGATGGATGCAGAAGGTCCATTCCGGAGGTCGTTAAGCTCAGTCCGTTGACTGTGTAAGGTGGTTGCTTCAGATACGACATCATGCTAATGTTGGACTGGGGGGTAAAGTTGGAGAAAATGTTGAAAATTGGGTAAGGCCCGTAGATGTCCTTGGTTGTTTATCTGTTCTTTTTCTCACTGTCTCGATTTTGCCGCTGGATGCCTGTTCCAGAAATCACAATAAGATAAGACATTTAGCAAAGCAAGTTGCATTCGGTTTAAATAGCATTTGATGGACTCAGCGCTGTGATTACTTGGGAAACAATATTATCCAGCCGCAGTGTGTTCTTAAAACAGTCCCAGACCCCCAGCTGTCCCCTTGAGCTTGGCTCATCTTGACAAACGTTGCCCCCCCCCCCCCCCCCCCCCCCAACCCCCCGGCCAAAAAAGCAACATCCTATAATTGCAACAAGTTCTCTCAAAGAACAAAACACAGTCGCTCAAATGCACACACACTGGGAATCAGCTAGGACCACAATTTACATAGAACCCAACTAATTGTGTCAAATATAAGGGAATTGATGGGGGCCGACAGATAACAAAAAAAACCTTGGCGAAAAGTAGCTAACAATGCAGTGAATTTATAGGGATCATTTTGTACATTTAGGTATTTCACTAACTTAAGCTTTTCACTCTGCCTCTTGGTTTTGTCCGCACCAGTAATCGCTGTAAATGTGAATAGGGTGTCATTAAAGTGTGAAAACAGAAGTCTACTTCAGCTAACAACTTAAAACTTGAAGGGAACTCGACTGTGCCCAATAGGTTCTTCACCATTTCCATCCTAATTAATTGCTCTCTGTAATTAGATTTCCAAGGTTGAATAACGTTCAGAAGGCAATCGAAATGTTTTGATAACGAGGCCATTTGCTTAGGGGACTTGAGTTAACCAAACAGACAACCCCATTCCAAGTTATAGGCTAACTCCCCCTATCTCCCACTGTCAAAACGCCTCTTGACTCATTTAAAGGTACTAAAACCCATTTTAAAAAACCTTAGTACTGGGCTGGAGGACACATCAGCCCTGCCAGTCAAACTATGATAAAGTAAACTATTTAGACAAAGATGATTCATGCAGGGCCTGGATTATAGGCATAGGTCCTTTTAATAGGCATAAATAATGTAATTTATTGCTAAATGCATGCTTTATTCATGCTATGACATTGGTGATGAATCAATGAAATCTCAAAATAATATTACACAGGAAAAAAATCAGTTTTTGAGTTTACAAATGAGAGCATAATTGGACTTACTTTAATGTATTCGATAGTATGCCACTTTCCACGTCAATGACTTTACAAATATATTTCAGATTTTAAATTAGGTTAATATATTTCCAGGATTATTTTTATTTATTTTATTTTACCTTTATTTGACTAGGCAAGTCAGGTAAGTCAGGAAAGTCAGGGTATCTTCATAAAGATTGAACAATTCGATGATATAATGTTTTTTTTATTACCTCCACTCAATCTGTCACTCTAAAACAGACATCGTATAGCAGTTGCACACCCGTTCAATAATAATGACCCTGTCCAATAATTAATTCTGATACATTTTTTTGTTGATTAATTAATTAGATAATCCGGGTGGCACGCGCACCCTAATTACAGGACGCTATCCTCAGCTCTGCACAGCATTCGGTCATAATAATTCTGCAAACTGACGAAAATAAGTGTTAACAAAAATACATAGGTTCATCTATTTTATGTAATATCCATATGGCATGCAGAATCATGATAGAACAATTCATAACACATTTTTCGTTGTAGTTAGCCATATGGATAATGGAAACAAATCAATTTACAGGCGTATATATGCTACATTTTAGCCTAGCCTCTAGGCTATATTTTTAAAGAATATATTGACTATTAAATTAGCAGATAGTGTTGTTTTTAGTCTACTCAATTGATATTAAAGTGTTAGAAAAATATTCACTTTTAGAATGGGAATTGGACTTTTTGATTTCTGACTTTTTTAATGGATAAACACACTCCCTCCCTGCATCAAACAAAACATTTTTTTTAAGCAAATGTGTGCAATTTGTTTTGAAGCTGTTTGCCACGACTAATATAGCATAAACCAACGAAAACAGCTCTGTATAAAAAAAGTGCAACATTTCTGCAATGCAGGCTATATTTGAGAGAATTGCCACGATCCTCCCGCGTGCCCTGTCCCGCCTGGTTGTTCCATGGAGGACTGAGCGGGGAGGGAGTTGTTGTACCTACAGGCAGAGAGAGGCTTCACTACACGCCTTATCAATTATCGCCCTTTGTCTCCCATGCATTTTCACACAAACTGAGAGAATTAACTGGAATGCAGATTGAACAAAGTCATCTGAAGTGTCGAACAGACATTAGCTATTCCATTTTTTATAAGATAATATTCATTTTGAAGAACATTACGTCTCAATTTTTTGGCCTAACTTGGATTTAAATGTAGCTACAAACTAGCACTGAGTTTAAAAACTATCAAATTCATTGGCACGTAGAACAGAAACTGTGTCTTAAAACTGTTTTCCAGTGTCCTACAGTAGGCTTCACATTGAAGATCCATACACAATAGTCACCGGAGTGTTCAGTGGGCTAATGAGTTTAGATAGTCGATTACCATGTGTCAGGACGTTTCGCTCTTTCTCCTGGATAAATATGACCGTAAATATGCTATACAAACACAGTAACCTAATACGGCCTAATACACACTTATTTATTTTATTGTTATAAGGCAATTTTTTTTCTGCGGGATGTTTCCTGTGGGATGTCGCCTGTATAGCATATAGGCTAATAGGTAGCCTATTCATCATTTTGTCCTATAATTACGACTCTATACCTATAATAATGATAACCTCTACTACTAATAATAATAATCATAATCATCATAATAATAATACATAGCAACTTACTCAGGATTGTGGCCGGAGAAGATAGTTCTTTGTCCAATCCTTTCCTTGAATCAAATAGCTCTCTCTATAATTTCGAAATCCTATAAGATAACCAATCAAAAGTAACTGTCGCTTTGGATATATTAGAATAAAAATACCGACAAAACTTTCATCTTTAACACTTGCACCAATGTATGGTAGAGTGCAAACGCGTTTATGTTGGTAAAATACATACGGTTATAATTTGTTAGTCTGTTCTGAGTGAAGTTGCTGAGTTGGATTTGTAGAAAGGTCTGGCCAATGAGAACGTCTGGAGCACTCGGAGATGGGGGTCTGCCTCTCTCGCGGGGAAATTTGCTGAGAAGCAAATGTCGCCAGCTACTTTTTGACGCAAACTCCTCAGCCAATGGCAGCGAGGGGGCGACTGACAACATTCTCATCCCGGAGCTGACAGTAAATTAGTAATAAAACCTCAAACTCACAGGGCTGGGAATCTTAGCAAAGGAATAGGAACAGTTGTTTACCTGCATCACGACTCATTTGAGTGGTTAGTGGACAGAAGACATTTAACCATTTCGTGAATATACATTATTTACGTCTGTTTAGCACATATAACAATTTTGATGTAAAATGTTCCCAATCATGGTAAAAAGGAAACTACTCTCACGATTCATAAATGGTTCCAGATCAGTGGGCAAGGTAAAAGCAATATCCACAGCCTGTTCATCTCCCGAATAATGACTAATAACAAGAACTAATAACAACATGGAGCACTCCCCACGAATCCATGACAATTCTGGGGCCATGACAAAAACCGTCCTAGCGAAAAGCAAGCGCTCCAAGTGGAGGCTAAAACACGGTTCTCTCACATTCCATTGCGTAGCAAGGGGGGATTTGGGGAGTCTTATTTCCTTATAACTATGCTCCCATCCACAGAGCGCCCGCTTCGATCAAGTTGATATACCAAAATTCAGCCAGGATAGGGAAGACGAGGCAGACTAACCAACAATTTGGGCCTCATATATTATTGCCAGATGTAATAATAATTCCTGTTGGCTTATTTAAAAAAAAAATCAAAATGAATAGATTTAAATATCCAGCCATGTTAACACATGATGTCGTGGTTGGAACACATCAGAGAGAAGACCATCCCTGCAGGAGTTGGGTGATATCCGACTTAAATTAGTGGATGCATTTTTACAGCAACCTTGACATGACTGGAGAACTCAGTGGACCACATGCACTTCAGGAGAAAATCAAGGCAGACTGTTTTTCTCTCTCAAAGGTATAGTTATTTTAAATTCATGTGAATAATGAAAACGTCATTTTGTTCCCCAAAATGTATTTCCTATGGCTTACATTTTGAATGATCGGTTCACAACAATTTGTGATATGTGTAAATAATAATAGGTTGAATTGCGTTATGGAATGCCTCTACAAAAAAACAAATGTATTTTATCCATAGCTCACATAAGTTATCTTCATGTATATTATTATTATTATAGTTGAATAGGGGCTTTAGTTGAATAGTTAATAGAACAGAAATTGTAACTGATTTCCGCCATTGATATTGACTCAAGCCACAACTAATAGCCTACGTCACCTGAATGTTAAACCTGTATACACACAAAAACAATATGCCAAGGGTTTTGTCACGGCTTGGTAAATGTATCATCTTAAAAGCTTTGAGAAACACACACACAGAGACACAGAGACAACACACACACACACACACACACACACACACACACACACACACACACATACACACACCACAGACAATAAACACACACACACACACACACACACACACACCACAGACAACAAACACACACTCACACTGGCATACCCGCTCACTTCAAACAGATTTGAATATTGATTTAGATTTATCAACAGAGACAGACCCGTGAGTTTTATGAATCGTCAGTTGCCTCTCTGGCAGTCTTTTTAGATAGCCTAGGCTATGTCAAAAGTGCAGTATTTCATCGTTAGACCGATGTTTACGCTTTGAGAAGCTAAAACATATTGACTAATGCAAAAATCAATGTCATTTCTTTTGACAGACTTTGAAGAACGGAAATCGCAGTGGATCACGCCCTCTAGATTTGTTTTCTACCAAACTTCAGTTCCGGACTCATCATATCTGCATCTCAACTGGAGCAAAGTTTTCAACGTGTGATCTAATTTATGACCGGGATTTCTTCAGTCTACAGCCGCTCTCTGTCCATGAGGGATGGCGCATGACAAGGTGTGAGGTTTACTACTGTTTATAGGCGTACTGTATCTGTATTTATTTTTTATTTATTTATTTCACTATGTTTTTGAAGCCAATTAGAACTTTTCATGTGTTAACATTACTGATTTGTGACTGGCCCGGGGTGCTTTTGGGTATGGTAACTTTAAAAAAAAAACTATAGGCTATTTGTTTATGAAAGTATGCTTTCAAAGTGGTCCGTCTCTCTTTTGTACCTGCCTCTCCTTAAATTCAAAGGATCTTTCTGAAGCAAGTTGCATTAAGCCATATCACACAGAGATCATGACAAAATGTATTGCTAAAATAAACTACATTTACCAGCTTTTAAAAAAAAAGGCTATTTTGAAATCTATACAGATTTTGAGGCCTAATTTACTTTATGCCATTTCGTTTATTAAGCTACATAGAGAATTATTAGCTCACATATACTAAAATAATAGCCTGATCATATAGGTAGCACGAGCTATCTCTAGCCATAGTTATCAAATAACGCACAGATTGTTTACCTGCGTGTGTTTAATAGCCTAATACTTTACAGTGCTGTGTGGGAAATAATTGTGCGTAATATCGTTATCTGTTGGATCTCGCTTGCCCCTCGCCGTTTAAATTGTTACATTATTTATAAAATTCTAAACACCAGCCCTCCTCAGGGACTTTCTATCTTAAAAGGAGGACGACGTTAAAGCGAAAACGAGTTAACGCCTCTGGCAATCAGCGCTCCCACTGACTCACGGCTAATTGGCGACGACGATGTCTTATATCTGTGCCTCTGGTAAGTGAACCCTCTGGGGTAAGAGTTGCGGGATTCAAATCCCACATTTAACACAATTTGGATGTATGAATCAAACTCTACCTGTACCAATTCTTCTTCCTCGTTTCATCTTTTCGCGCTATGATTTAGGCCTACCACTTAACATTGTAACCTCAATCTTGTTTAACCAATTATTGAAACCCCTTAGCCTTCTCACATGCATGTGCATTTATGCCAATCATCACCATCATGATGCAACTTTAAAATATATACATTTACACCGTGTTAAATTTACACAAATGCAACTTCCTTTTCATGAAAAACTATTAGACATTTTCAGATGTGCATGCACTCTCTCTCTCTCTCTCTCCCTCATATGCACACTCTTACACACATTTATTTTTTTAGACAAGAATAGAACAAACAGACTAACAAATACATACATAGGCTACACACACAAGTAGCCTACATTCAGCTATCTGCACTTCACTGTTTTGTCATGTCGAGCATCACTTTCGTCCTCGTTTGAAAATCCCGCATGACTGATTCAGTGGAATGTACGGGGAATTTATTCTGCGCCAAAACATTACGATCTGGTTCATATAACATTTTTAAAAAAATCTCAGGATCAAGAGAAGACGTCGATAGCCTACTATATTGAAGGATTTATATATGTGAATTAACTGCATACAATACCTTTTCTATATGAAAAATTAATTAGCATAATATCAGCTTTCTACTTCTATGAAATACATTTAATAAACATATAATGAAACAGAACGAATACAATAACTTTTCCTCAGCAATCTCCTTCATTCATCCAAGGATGCTTCATTTAGGAGAACCTACTAAACCCTAAGGTTAGTTGTATATGCTCAATAAGTTGTGTATTCAAGAGAGAGTTCTTATATTATCTTAATATATGTTATGCTGGGCATAATACAAATACAATAACACAGGTATAGTATAAGACTAACAACAAAATGGAAATGTACTTGTAAATATCATTCATTCAGAATGTTGGTAGACCCAGAAACATGTTACAACTTTTTCTGGTAGTTTGTGCAGTGCACTTTATATAAAAATGAATGGGAGATTCTGAGTTTTTCAAGCAAGAATCATTTGTTTGAATTATGGTTATGTTATTGAGCAGTAGTTGGTGTAAAAAATGCCATATGATTGATATTATTAGGCCTACAACAATTTATGTTGAGTAAGAGGTAAACAAACAAAAATATAGAACACAAAGTTAAAGAAAATGTGGAGAGCACATTTAATGTAGCTGTAGATGGAGCTAGCCCTCCCTCTGTGACTTTGTGAGGAAAGAGAGGGAGGGAGAGATAGGGGGGTGAGGGAGAGAGAGGGGGAGAGAGAGAGATGAGCAGAAGAACAGGGATCATCACAAGCTGTATTGTAATGAGCTCAGCAGGTTTGATGGATGTACAGATGTAGGATCTTAATTTGATCACCCTGTTGCAAGAGAGCGTTCGTGCAATGCAGGAAATGGAAAACTTGTAGTGTATTTGACATTTAAAGTCTTATGAAGTTTGTAATTTCAACATTGAAATTTCAGACTTGATTTTCCCTTTCGAAAAATGAATTAAATCGATTATAATCCACATAATAATTCACATTTCCTGTTGCTGCAGAATTATTTTCCTGCGGTAACAAACTGGCTCAAATTAAGATCCTACATCTGTACACGTGTCCTGGTCAAGGTGTGTTACACAGGGCTTCAATGGAAACCTTGTTTTATCTGATATTCCCTTAAGGCAAAGTGGCTAACCCTTTGTGTAATGTAACATGTAACACTGACCTATGAGATCATCAAAACACATTCAAAGTGCTCCCCTGGGATTAGTGCGGGCAGGCCTTTTCACTGTCATTTTCTCAGTCTAATGGGATAAATGCTGAGATGTACACTCTCCTTCCTGTGTGATATAGTGTGCTTGTTTAAAAAAAAATCATATTGTAAATGAAATCCATGGGTCTGTGTATCACTGGTATGATAATCATACTCTAAACTAGACCTGTTGTTGAAGCTAAATGTTAGCGACCACATTTAGTCAGGATCTGCTGTGTGAGCTTTAGATGTCTTTGCTACAGAGAGATTGTCCTGCCTCTTGAATGAGTGTGAACGGATGGGTAGTGATATGGTGATAACATGGTTCATTCAGACGGGTTGGGTTAAACGCGGAAGACACATTCAGTTGTACAGCTGACCTTTCCTTTCCTTTTAGTCAAACTCACTTTGCAGAAAACCGGAAGAGATGCTCTTGAAAAGTTGCATCTGTTGTTTGTAGATGTTTATTTTCTGCTCAGTGTTAACTACACCTATTTTATTTCTAGGGCTGAATAGGAAATTGAAAACACCAAGTGTATCAGCATTGGTGTTCTCAGTCACTCGCTGTATTTACTTATCTTGGCAATCTGTTATCATGTGATAAAAGTATCATACAATGGTAGCACTATAATAGTAATGACTGTATGGGCATTAGTCCTATAGAATATTATTTTCCTCTGTAGAACTGGATAGAGTGTCGGCTCAGCGTGTGTTTGCTGCTGCCGTTAGTATGGCATGCCTATTAATCAGTGCTGTAATTGTTTGTCTTGTGTTTGCACAGGGCTTCTGCAACAAACACATGGATTACATTTACTACACTCTCCTCCAGACCATCAATAAGGCAAGACCCGTGGAAATCCAACAAGGACAAATAATACAAAGATAAAAATACCTCTCTACCACCCCAAGATGAAGCCAGACTGATACTGTGCTGATGTTCATTAGCTCACTGTAAAATAAGCTGTGGCGTGCCACAGGCAAGTGTGCTTGGGCTTCTGTTATTCCTGCTGTACATTAAAGATATCAAGGATGCTTGCTCAATGTCACCCGTGTCTTTATGCAGATGACTCTACACTCCTGGTGTTTCACATAAACCAAACCACTCTGGAGAGTATACTGAGTGCAGAGCTCACTAACATCAACAAGCTGTCGCCGCACCTCGGCAAAACAGAAGGAATTCTGTTTGGGTCCAAAATGAAACTAAGCGAGTCCTCAGACATCAGGGTACAGCTAGCAGAACAGGTACTCACAGCCAGAACAGCAGTTCATTACTTAGGATGTACACTAGATGGCAACCTGGCAGGGGAGGAGTATGGCTACTAAGGTACTAGGTAAAGTGCTAGTGTAAAGGACATCATGCTGCTTTACACTGCTAGAGTAAGGGACATCACGCTGCTTGCTTAGTGTCGCGAGTGCCACTTCCTCCTGATTCGGCTCACACCGAGGCTTGAACCTTACCAGTCGGCGACACGGAAAACCTAGCTAGTCGTTGGTGCAAGTGGGGAATCTTCAGGCTGAGGAATATGTGCTACACCAGGACCAAATTCTTGGCTATGTAGTCTAAGCTGTTGGAAAAAGATTCAAAGAAAGTGCTAGTGTGCTCATCCAATGTCCTTTTTGATGCTAGCACCTCCTGGTTTGAAGGCTTAATAATCTACTAAAAAGCAAGCTCAGGATAGCCCAGAACAAGTTGAATCTGAGCCCACCTACAGTACTCATATTGGTACCAGACAGTTTCAGGAGCTCAACTGGCTGCCCTCTAAGTCAAGGGTCACACAGACCAGGTTCATAGGATCAGAGGACTCAGTAAAACACTTGCTGTTAGGAAACTATCAAATTATAGTACTTTTGTTTTTAGGTCTGTGCCGGTCCAGTTTTGTTTTGGTCGGTTTGTTTTTATTTATTTATGAAGCAGCTCCTAGGCATTTTGTCTCACTTCCTTCCCCATTTTAGAGACTCATACAAACACAACAATAGAGCTAGCTAACGTGTTGTGTGTAGAAGCCTGGCAGGGAATGGTACTTTTTTTATATTCAGGAGCCTCTGAGTGGAAAAGTCTGCCTCTGGTCTGTTAAAACTATTCCTACTCTGAGTAGCTTAAAAAGGAAGGTGAAATGCTGGTTAATGGATAGGGTGCCTCTGTGAGCAATCCATCCTAGCCCAATGATGATGTCCAAGTAGCCTTCTTTTGTCTATAGTGTGTGTATGTTGTTGTGCTTTCATATGACTAAGTAACCATATTGACCTGCCATTTTAGCTTCTGTTTTTTTATTTAGCCACATATGCCATATTTGACAAATGCTATCTTGAAGGAGGACCACAATTGAAATAGGTTGTAGACTTTTTTGTGTTTATCTTCAACGATTCTTAATCATGTGCATCAATTTGAACATGTACTTTGTTTTTAAATATCCAATTTAAATAATAATAAAAAAGAACAGCAATGCCTCAAGATTAGCATTGCATGTAACTTATGAATATTATGATTTTTAAAAGGAATGTATGTAATATCAAGATGTATCGTTGATATTACATATATTTGATTTAAATCATGTCCCTTGCATTTAAAGTCAGTGTTTGTGTTTTTCACCAAGCGATGAGCCAGCCCCAGTAGTGTGGAAATAAAGATATCTATGTTGATGTAACTGTCAAGCAGCCTCTTCCTCTGCTCCCAGACATCCTGTGGACCTGGGTATACATACATTCTTGCTCTCTCTCTCTCCCTCGCTCGCCCAGTGCTAGGCTAGCCCATTCTCTCTGCTGAGGTGTCTCTGTCTGTGCCTGGAGTGGTAAAACCTGCCCTGCAGACCGGACCTCTCCCAGTTACAGAGTTCAAAGGAGTAAGAACTCAATGTGAAGGATTTGTTCAGGCTTATTTGGTAACCCAGGATTTCAATTGGATTCTGGGAAGCATTCTTAACACATTTGAAAATGTAACATTGTGTGATTTTGTGTGTAATCCCCATAATGCATTTAGAAATGGGCCCAGCGCACTCGTACAACTGTGACTATTTATGATTTCTATCAAATGGTTTCTTGTCTTGCCTCTCGGGGGCTAGGTAAGTGTTGGAGGGATTGGTGAGATCTCAGGCGTTGGGAGGGAGAGCCAGTTAAGTATCGATTCTTCCATGTTAACAGTCTCTCAGCGCTGTCTTGTTTCTCTGACCTGAATATGAAATGGGGGTCAGCCACCATGCTCCCTGAGGTATTCGCTTAGGTCTCCCAACAGCAGCGGAGCATTTAAAACCCAAGTGAATTATTCCTCCCTGGAAAGGAAGGTGAGATATATGCGCATGCACGCACGCACACACACACACTTTGTGTCCCAAATATAATAATTGTTTTAAGACAGTGAAATATTTAATGTCACCCTGTATGAATACATTGTATGGCACTACTGTTAGGGGAGAATGAGAGAGAGAAGTGCTCTTATGTCAGTCAGTCAGTCAGTGTTTGTACCTTGTCCAAACCCCACTTTGCTTTGACTGACACTTTGGCGATGCCCCCAGCTCCCTGCTTCGACTTCTCAAGTGTACCCCCGTTAGCCCTGACACTGCCAATTCCTCTCATGTCTTTAATATCTCTCTTTCTGCCCTCAGGTTTTGCCAGTCAAGGCTCCCCCATGATAGTTGGATGTTGTTGCCGTCACATTTTAGAGACAGTGCTGGTTGGGTGTTTGTGGTGTTCCAAACCCCTGGCCTGTCTGAGATGGGATGGCTGGCCCGTCAATCAGCCCCTCCCCTATAATTAGGAGTGTAAACACAGAAGTGGCCCAGCCTGGGAGGGAGGGTAGGGGAGAACAACCGGCCCCTGTCCTGATGCTACTTGAGCTGTTAGGCTCATCTCCCTCTCTCAACTTACCAAGTCCAAATAAAGTAGTACTGTTGCTCACATTTTGTAAGATCTAGAAGAGACTGTCATCAGTTCAGTTGTTGTATCATCTTTTGACATCAGTTGACAACTGACGCCATAAATCTTTGCTCTTTTGAAATGTTGCTGAAATTAAAGGGATAGACCACAAAGGTGCTTTGTGTTTTATTGAACATGCTACAGATAATGGTATACAGACTGCTGGAGCAGACCACATGTTTTCTGAACAGTGCTATTTATTAGATTTTTTGTAACCTTTTATTTTTAACTAGGTAAGTCAGTTAAGAACAAATTTTTATTTTCAATGACAGCCTAGGAACAGTGGGTTAACTGCCTGTTCAGGGGCAGAACGACAGATTTGTACCTTGTCAGCTCGGGGGTTTTAACTTTCAACCTTCCGGTTACTAGTCCAACGCTCTAACCACTAGGCTACCCTGCCACCCCTGCCCCTATCTCTGAAGGCGATGCTGGGCTGGGACACACCTTTGAGTAGTTAGTATAATTTTCTTCTTCCATTTGAATTTGCTCTGGAACACAACAGTTATGTATGTACAGTACATATTTAGGTGAGTGTTAAGAAAGAATCAAAGAAACAGTTATCCTGTCCTATATGCCTGCATTCCTAGACAGGACCTCATCAATGCCTGACCGGGATCAATGAAACTATTCCACAGTTATATAACCTGCTCTCCTTCCCTCCTGGCTCACCTCTCCTCACCTCTCCTCTCCTCTCCATCTCCTGGTTGCTGAGGGGACTGGCTAGTGTCTAGTGGAATGCAGTGTGGGCTGGAGCTGCAGACTGGGACAGGCCCAGGGGGAGCGGAGCACCATAGCAGCCACCGCCACTGCTCCGGTCAGGCAGGGAAGCTGGCTGTGGGAATGCAGAGAAAAGGAGACTGCCAGAGAAATGCCATTTGGGTAGTGATGAGAGAAACCGAGAGAGCGAGGGAAAGAGGAGAGGGAGAGGAGCAGGGCCAATTGAAATGCACTTGGGTTCTACACTTGTAAGATACCTAGTGATGGGCCAGTAGCCTGATGTGGTGCATTCCCCCAAACGGAGAACAGTAGATTAGTCTTTATTCATCTCTGGTCTGGAATCATAACTAAATATGGTCTGTTTTAAACAAACACACTAAAGGCCTGGGGATTTGAGACTAACCTTCTGTCACATTTGACTCCAATATAAGCCATTCATAATAATATATGCCACTTCGCAGATATTTTTATCCAAAGCAACTTACAGTCATGTGTGTACACATTTTACAAATGGATGGCCCCGGGAATCAAACCCACAATCCTGGCATTACAAGCACCATGCTCTACCAACTGAGTCATATAGGACCACGCTTTATCTGCATTGTTTTGACCACCATCCCTCACAACTGACCACACTTTTTTCTGGCGGTGCCCATTTGTATGTACAATTTAGTTTTCGGTGTGTTCATTTGGTATTAATAGTGTCAATGTGTAGGCCAACATGCGGCAGAGGGAGGGGGCACGAGAAAGCCCAGTGTAGCCTAGCTAGCCTACTGGCCAAAGCCATGGAGGTGCCCAGAGAGACATGCTGCAGCATCATGGTCCACAGCATGGTAAGACATGGGGCAGATGGGTTCAGTGTAGCAGCACAACCTCCCCCTTATCCTCCCAAATGTGAGGCAGCAGTGGTGGGAAAGGCACAGTGTGAGAGGGAGCCTGGGATCAGAAAGGCTGTTGGGGAGGGAGCGGGGGCTGAAAGTAGTTGGAGGGGGGTATGGGGGTCATAGGTTTTGGGGTGGAGCGGGAAAGCCAGTCTCCCCTGTCACATCCCTTTGAAATCCCAGTGCAGGGGCACGAGCCCAGGGAGGAGTGGCGGTGTGGCCCAGCGCTGGACAGACAAGCAGTCACCGCTCTGGGCCATGGTCCAGCTCGCCTTGCCTCTCCCAACCCCATTCACCCGATCCCAGCCCACCCTGTCTGGCCCAGGCCTCAGGCAGCCAGGCAGCCAGCCCCCAGTGGACAGGCTGGAGCCCTGCACGGTGGAGTCCCAGCCTCAGTGAGGCTCTCCGAGCTCTTCCAGTGATGGGGATGCCGCAGAAGACATGAATCCACTTTTCCTTTCTCCCTTTCTTGTTCCTCCTGTTCCTCCTGTCGTCCTGTTGTCCTACTGGGCCCAGGCCCTTGGATGGGGCCCAGTAGAGTCTGCTGGTGATGATAACCCCCACCTCTCCACCAGGCCACTCTGCCTCCAGGGCCTGCCCAGCGCAGGACCACACATCCCCATGGCAACAGTGGCAGGCCCTTGTGAGTCCACACAATGTGAGTGGGCATTGCGCCAAGGGCGGCCAAATTGGAATGAAGGAGAGTTTTTTGGGGGAAAACAACTCCCAGGAATACAGAATATTTTTTATTCATTCACTATGTCCCAGTATTATTTTCCCAGAAGTATTTTTTGGGCCCTCTTGACAGAATGTCACAGACTCTACTATAAGTGTCCATTTGTTCAAAATCAGTGTATGAAATCCTCCTGGTCTTTGTTTGAAATCGGCTTTGACCATGAGACCTATGCAATGTCATTGTGAGGCGCTCTCTATCTGTTCCATGCCGCTCACTCTCCTCTGTCATCTCTCTTGAGGCTGGGATATTTGATTTGCTTTAGGTTATTTTCAATTTCATAACTGTTGTGCAGAGAGGAGCATTTCTAAAAGCAGCCCCTTGGGTAGAGTTGACCTGATGCATTCCGGAGCATTCACTGTATATTTAAAGAGAGCTTGTCATAGCAATACTAAGCCTGCGCAAACACAAGTAGTTCAATGACATTCACAGCTACCACCTAAAGTTGATCCCCGCCCCTCTAAGCCATTGGGAAGACAGAAGTGTTTGGCTGGTGTTTACTGAAAGTGGATCTCTGCTGTTTGTTTTGTTGTTCTCTCCTCCCGACTGTCAACACTGCCTAGCTTCCCTTGACTAGTGTTAGGAGCCGGTGAGTATGTGGACCATGTGGTATATTTGCTGATAACAGGATTTACTCAAATTGTGACTCGCCAGTTGAGAAAGGTTAATTGGGAGTGCAGCTGGTAGAATGGCTACATGCAATAATTATTAGTGTAAGTTGCTTTATTATTTAGTCGCGCTAATTAGGCATTAACTGTGTCTGTTGCCTTTGGATCACCACTTCAATCGCATGTCAAATTGCATTAAGTTCTCTTTGACAGCCATTTATCACTATAGTAAAGTAAAGCTGTTTTGTAGATGTCCTTAGCCTATTTATTATTAGGAAATGTATATTTTTTGAAAATATTGATACAGAAAATTAGAAAAGAGGATTTGAGCGAAATGGAATGTCTCTCCTCTCGTTTTGTTCTTCTGTGAAGAGTACTTCACATTTCAGTTTTTAGTGTTCAGGTGCTTTATGTGAAAAAATTACACGTTTAGCAGCATGACCTAATATTTCTCACAGCTGATATTGTTTGTGTATTTTTTTCTGCAAAGGCTGTAGGCCAATCTCACACAGTATTCCACTCTGTCACAGCAATTAATCCACAGCTACCTAGTCAGACATGTGTAGTGGTTTGTTTTTGTCCTGAGTGTTTCGATGTGCCCACAGATGAAGATGAATCTGGCATGGGCCTCGCATATACTATAGGTGAGACAGAGAGGGAGCGACAGAGAGAAAGCAATAGATCAAGGCATGTCATTGACCTACACTCGCATCAAATAGCCCTGTGCTGCTTATCTAGCTGCCATAGCCTCTGCAGAATCCCCAACAACCGGATGCTCCTGTTTTCAGGGGAAACAGAAAGAGAGTCTTTGACGCGACTTACGTTAAGATGACACTCCATCTTAACTCCTCCTCCACGTTTACTGGATTGGTTGAACAGTGCAGAAGAGAACCTCCCCCAACAGTTTTTCTTCATCAAGACCATTATGTAGGGGATCTAGTTTCAGGCGTTTATTTTTATTTTATGCCACGTTAGGTTAAGCTGCCAGACACAAATTAATTTAGATGCCTGGAAAGGCTGCGATGCCCTGGACCCATCCCTGCTCCTTAGAGAAGAAAAGACACCAGCGGAGATACTCTTCCAGGGAAGGGGGCAGGGGGCAAGAGAGGCCTTTTGATGGGTTTCAGTGGAGGGCAATAGAGGAGTCTGGAATAAGATGGGAGGGTGGAAAGGACACGGTTGAATGTGCTTGTCCGGCTATGATGACTAGATGGCCACTGTGCCTCCGGCCTCCCCATCCCCTCCCTCTATACTCCCCCTCAGGACACTAGTGGATAGGGAGTGAGGAGGAGGCTTGGCTGATGTTTTATCTTCTCCCTGGCTCACCACAGATTCTTTCACCACATGCCCCCTCCCTAAATCTGTACCTGCTCATCCCTGGGTCTAGGCCTGCTTTACCGGGGGGCTCTTGATCAGTGAGCTGATGGAGAATCGAGCTCGTCACACACTTCAAATGGGATGGGATTGCCCAGGAGTTAAAAGGTGAGTGAGTAGGGATGGGGGTTAGCTACCAAACACCACCTCCATAATGAGACCCAGCAGCACTGTTTGGGATGGAGTTTACAGGGTGGAGGAATAAGGGTTTAGGGGGTTGTGGTGGCTAAGACTACACCTCAATATACTAGTTGGTCAATAAGGTGATAGGCAGGAAGAGGGATGGAGAGGAAGGGAGGTGGTCTTGTTTTCGGCTGGCACGTCGTTAGCCTCCCAGGGCTCTGGGGAAAATAGCCAGGCCGCTGTGCGTGCTTAAACCTCAGTCCTTGTTTGTGGGGTTCCAGGGGAGTGCTGGACCCCTTCAGGAGGACAGGGTAACAAAACAGCAGCTTGCTGACAGGAGGGGTGAAAAGAGGGAGGGCGAGACACGAGTTGAGGGGTTAAATAAAAACATACAGAGTCCCCCATCAGAGAGAGAGAGAGGCATTGTTTTGAAACTTCTGTATGTGTAATGTTAACTGTTAATTTTTATTGTTTATTTCACGTTTGTATATTATCTACCTCACTTGCTTTGGCAATGTTAACACGTTTCCCATGCCAATAAAGCCCCTTGAATTGAATTGAATTGAATTGAGAGGCAGGCGCTTGAAACAAAAACTTGGTAAGTGTTGGTTGGTATTGTGATCAAGTATCAGTGGTGACAATACAAACTTCTATCCCTCTGTTCACCATTTCTCCTCTCCTCCCCCACTCTCTCTCTCTCTACAGTAGAGCCCCTTTTTCTACTTCTTTATCCATTTTAATTAGAAGGCAAATTCTGCAGCCTGGAGAGTCCTAATCCCCTACTGCCCAACAATGCACGGAGTGGCTTTGAACCGCTGACCTGCAACCCTCATCCCCGCAAAATCACCACTACCCCCTCCAGAGGGCGAGTACCAAGGGGGGGTGGGGGGGGGGGGGGGTAGTTTAGCCCCCCCATTGGACCTGCTTGGGGGAAGGGTCCCACTCCTGGTAAGCAAGCTCACATTGTAACAAGCGCACACATTGTAACAAGCACACATTGTAACAAGCACACATTGTAACAAGCACACATTGTAACAAGCACACATTGTAACAAGCACACATTGTAACAAGCACACATTGTAACAAGCACACATTGTAACAAGCACACATTGTAACAAGCACACATTGTACCCCAAATACACACACAGAGGAAATCCATGTCTATTTTGCTTCCTTATGATCATTATAGGAACAAGGTTACATAGGTGACACAAATGACTCAAACTGAAAAGGCATTGGGTCAGTCTACCCTGTAGAGAGAGTCTACTAGTCTGTTTCCTCTATTGATTTACATATATTAATGTCTCTCAGTGTATGCAATGGATCCCATTGTGGTGATTATTGTATAAGGAGCAGACAGTGTGTTTTTAAAAGACAAATAATTGCCTACCTTTTAGGAAATTTAACAAGAAATACACACTTTCCAAACATTAATTTAATGCTAAGTCCTCTTACATACATCTTGAGTTTCAGTGTGTTCCTCTATTTCCATGCCATTAAATAAATTGGCCCACCCTTGCTCTTCCACACCCACTCTGACAATTGACATTGTACTAAGTGATCATTAACTGAGCAGAAAGTGTAATGAGAGTGATAAAGCTGTCAGCGCCTGTATCGCTTTACCCCTCCTGTGTCATCCGGGGGAGAGAGGTCATCAGATAACCACCGAGAGAGAGTGTGAAAATAAAGAAAGAGAGATAGCGTGAAAGAAAGAGAGTGAGGTACAGAGACATGGAGGATAAAAAGGTTTAATGGACTGATTGGTGCTCTTGATTTATAGAGACCTAAAACACTGTTACATTTCGTGGGCTATTATCTAGACCAAGCATGGCAGCAAACCATACTGGGAGTGTCTGTGTCACTGTGTGTGTACTACATTGCCTCCAGTGGCCATAACACAGGAGAGTCAGTTCCTGAACCTGACACAAATCAATTCTATCCCTGCTACGGTGGTAGTTGTTTATGTGCGACTGCCTGCCTGCCCTATATTTCCAGTCAAGAAGCTATGTGTATTTGAGAAGCAGAGGCCAGACAGTAAGGGTCTGTCAGCGGGAGATAGGTCATTGTTGCATGTATGCTGTTGCTGCTGCTGTGGATGAAATGAATTGCCATACTCATCTTTTGTTAGCGTGAGATCAAACCATGAAGGAGAGAGAGGCATTGTGGGAGAAAAACAAAGCTGGCCAAAGACCGACTGGGCTGAATAGATTGATATGCACAGTGTACTGTAGGCCAATGAATGAAGACTGAAGTGGGTTTTAGTAGTGTTTTTCTAGTTAACCCTTGCCATAAGCTAGGGTCAATGGGCTGTTTAACGCCCAATTCCTATTATAGTGGTAACAGCCTTATAAGAGAGCAGGTCTCCCTGCTCCTCTGTCTGGAATAGTCAACTGGAGACATTCTACCTGTGTCCACCTGTCATATTTCATTATTTACTGTCCATGATGTTGTGGTGATGATGTTGTCCAGCCTGGTCTAATAGACTAGATGCAACCTAGTAAACGTAAATGAGGGACACTTAAATTGGTATGTTATGTTTTGTATGGTTACATAAGACTTAAAATGTCAGTAGGGTGGTTGGTTGTGGTGGATGGGTAGGTGTATAAAGTGAATGTTTAGCAACTCAAAGGTTGCGTGTTCGAATCTCATCACAGACAACTTTTGCATTTTATCAGCTTTGCTAACTTTTTTAGCTACTTTGCAACTAGTTAGCATGTTAGCTAACCTTTCCCCTAACCCTTTAACATTACCCCTAACCTTCACCCTAACCTTACCCCTAACCCATCGCCTAGCTAATGTTAGCCACCTAGCTAACATTGGCGTTAGCCACCTAGCTAACGTTAGCCACAACAAATTGGAATTCATAACATATGATACGTTTTGCAAATTCGGAACACATTGTACGAATTGCAATTCGTAACATATCATACAAATTATAATTAGCAACATACAAAACAAAATGGATATCCACAAATGAATACACACCATTCAAAACGTAACATACTAATTGTCCCGGATTTACATGTACTATGTTACATCTTCCTTTCTCTCTCTCTCTCTCTCTCTGCACCCTCTCTGTCATTCCTCCATCATCTCCTTCCTCTCTCTGGGAGACAATGTTGTCCTATAGGAATTTAAACAGAGTGCTACTGACATAATGAAAGATCTTTCAAAGGAAACAGATTACATGAAATAACTTTGTTTAACTCTCAAAATAATCATTGCCTAGCTAATTAACATTAATAGAGATGCCCTGAGCAGGGATAGGGGAGCGTGGGGGGGATTGGATATGGGGAGGGGGCATCCATTTCCCTTCTAATTTACCCAGAGAGCTGAGCGGATCTTTTCTCGCCTTCTGTCTCAATTAGTTACTCACGCTGTCAGTCTGTCTGTCACTTCATGATGCGTCTCAACATGGAGTGGGCTGTCAGGATGAGCATTCAACATCTCAGAGCGTTGTGTTTCAGGGCGATAGTGTGGGTCACACAATTGCTGAGGGCCACCATATTCTCTTCCTACCCAAGGGCAACATTTTCAGAAAGCTACTTACGTATTATTCTAATCCCTACTCTGCTTCTTTTCCAATGCCAAAAAATCTAGTTACCGTTTGGACAAGCATGATAGAGCAACTTGATCAGGCATGAGTGTAAAATAGTTTAAAGGAGTTTTCATGGTTCAGTGTAACTGTGGCATAAGATGACAACAATGGTGTGCTTGTCATAGATGCAGTAAAGAGATCAATGGAATTCGACCAATGCAATGGCAACGCCCCACACGTCTCCCCTGTGGGGGAAAGATTCAGAATCTCCTCATTGCCGCTCATCACAATTAGTGTACATTTAGGCTATTGTTTATATGTATATTTAACACAATGTTGGGGTAAACATTTGAGGATAATGCTTGTTTGGATGTCAACCCCAATACACGTTCATGTCACCACCACAAATCAACTGCATTACATTTAAAAAATGTCTTCAACTACCACCAACAATTTCTTTATGGCTAGCTATGCTACCAGCTTATACAAACGGGAGTTAGCATTTTGCAGATATTTTATTTAAACCCGATAAGGGACGGATTGAAATTGATGTGCACTACACAAGTATGTGGACACCCCTTCAATTTAGTGAAATTGGCTATTTCAGCCACACCCGTTGCTGACGGGTGTATAAAATCAAGTACACATCCATGCACTCTCCACAGACAAACTTTGGCAGTCAAATTGGCCTTACTGATGAGCTCAGTGACTTTCAACGTGGCACTGTCATAGGAAGCCACCTTTCCTACAAGTCAGTTCTTACAATTTCTGCCCTGCTAAAGCTGCCCTGGTGAAATGTAAGTGCTGTTATTGTGTATTGGAAACAACGGCTCAGCCATGAAGTCGAAGGCCACACAAGCTCACAGAACGGGACCGCCAAGTTCTGAGGCGTGCAGCACATAAACATGGTTTGTCCTCGGTTGCAACACTCAGTTCCAAACTGCCTCTGGAAGCAACGTCAGCACAATAACTGTTCGTCGGGAGCTTTATGAAATCGGTTTCCATGAGTGAACAGCTGCACACAAGCCTAAGATCACCATGCGCAATGCCAAGCGTCGGCAGGGGTGGTGTATAGCTTTGCTGCCATGGACTCTGGAGCATTGGAAACATGTTCTCTGGAGTGATGAATTATGTTTCACCATCTGGCAGTCTGACAGATAAATCTGGGTTTGGTGGATGCTAGGAGAACGCTACCTGCCCGAATGCATAGTGCCAACTGTAAAGTTTGGTGGAGGAGGATTAATGGTCTGGGGCTGTTTTTCGTGGTTTAGGCTAGGCCCCTGAGTTCCAGTGAATGGAAATCTTAACGATACAGCATACGATTACATTCTAGACGATTCTGTGCTTCCAACTTTGTGGCAACAGTTTGGGTAAGGCCCTTTCCTGTTTCAGCATGACAGTGCCCCCATGCACAAAATGAGGTCCATACAGAAATGGTTTGTCGAGATCAGTGTGGAAGAACTTGACTGGCCTGTACAGAGCCCTGACCTCAACCCAATTGAACACCTTTGGATGAATTGGAACGACGACTGCAAACCAGGCCTTATCGCCGAACATCAGTGCCCGACTTCACTAATGCCTTTGCGGCTGAGTGGAAGCAATGTTCCAACATCTAGTGGGAATCAACTGCATATTAATGCCCATGATTTTAGAATGAGATGTTCGAGTAGGTTTCCACATACTTTTGGTCATGCATTTATCAGAGTTATTGACCTCACAATAAGACAGATTGGCTCTGAAATTTGAAACAGCAGCTGTGTCACAATTAATCAGAAATGGATAGCTCATGGTTCTGAAAGTAGGCCATATGTATGTATGCCATAGGCCTACCTTTTTTTATTGAATAAAATGGCTCAATGCACAGGCCTACCCCTTGTTAGCTTGAAAGGCGCTGCACGGTCAATCTGATGTCTGCATTGGCCGTGCAGAATTTAAGGTGATATGCAGAAGTCATGGCATTCATACTTGCGCTTCAAGGAGTTTGTGTTTATACGTGGCCTCCCGCCCTCACCTACCATCAACCAATCATGTCAATGCGGAGCTATACAGAGCCCTCTGCAATGTTACTAAAGTTGACAGGGGCACAGCAAAGCAGCAGTGAGATCAATTTGGCCTCTGCGTGCCCACGGAGTCTCCACGATGCGTCACACCATCATTACGGCACATTCGACCACATTTTCCAGATCAAGCATAAATTGTCTGTAAGACTTTGAAGAAAATCAAACAGATCTGATTTATATATGGTGATCTATAACAGCTCTTTGGTCTGCGATGCTTCATGCTACCAACAAGCTGTAAAATACCCAGGGAAAGACGCGACTCTGCATATGGATAAATCATTGTTTTGTTTATTTGAAATTCATAGGTTGCACTACAACCTTACATAGCCGAGGAGACAAAACATAGACATTGCTTGAGAGTAATCTAATTCTGACTATTAATTGATTAAGCTATTGACTTCATGTACAATGGAAGATGTACAGACAGCTTTTAGGGAAACACTTGTGACCTTCTCTCGTTGGGTTAAGCCACAGAAGAAGAGTAGCCAGCAGATAAAGCTGACATTTTTCTGCATCGGTAGGCCTACTCTCTCTGGGGTGGAAAAGGAATCCTAACGTTTTAAACTACCATGCTCAGATTCTTAAGGACTTCTCAGATTTAATCATTTTCAAACAGGGACGGTTTCGTTGCGAACAAGACACACTGATTTGGCATTGGAGAAATATGATAAACTAAACACATACGCATATCTCTCTGTCCATTCTTAGCCTGTAAGTTCAGTAATGTGTCGTATTAAAACGTATTCTGCTATTATGTAAACTGACGGAGAATTGCGAAACATTTTTATAAAAGGCTATTTTCTTCGGACCTGCGAATACGATGATAGATTGATGCAATGCTTTTACAATAAAGGAGATCTTTCCATTCGTACTCTTGTCCACGTTGGTCTGTGAACCCACAACCTTCTGACCCACAGTCCTTTGAGCTATACAAATGATTGCGTTGCCATGTAGCGCTTACAGAACGAAGAACAGTTGTTAAAACGGCATATCTAAGGCTCTGGTCTGTCCAAGAAGTGAGGGTAAACGGTAGGCATGTTCTCTGCTATACACGTTATGTTTTAATTATTATTTTGGGTATAAGGGAAGGTCACTTTTCTTTTTTTCAAGCGTTCAGGAAGGGTTGAGGTTAAATATATTTTGCAGGAGGGACATCCATTTTCAGAGGTTCGATTTTCTCCATGTAACCCTTATTATAAACAACATTCACATCCTACAGATAACTTCTAAATATTATGCAGCGAAAACAGCCAAATATATCTAAATCGGATTTTAGTGGGCCTGTTAGAATTCATAAATGATAAATCATGATGTAATTGACGAATATCCACTTTGTCAGATCAGCTTTTTTGAATAGTCACCAATGACCAGGTCCTTGCGCTTTTCCCCACGCTTTGCTTTCCATTAAGGCACTTGGACATGGGTCATGTGCAGCGGCAATCCATCATTCAGGGTAGGTGGGGTTGAGCCCCACCTGTTTTGAGCCCCACCTGTTTAGCAAAAAAACTGTCAGCTTCATTAAATAGTACCCGCAAAACACCACTCTCAACGTCAACAGTGAAGAGGCGACTCTGGGATGCTGGCCTTCTAGGCAGAGTTGCAAAGAAAAAGCCATATCTCAAACTGGCCAATAAAATAAAAGATTAAGATGGGCAAAAGAACACACACTGGACAGGGAAACTGCCTAGAAGGCCAGCATCCCAGAGTCACCTCTTCACTGTTGAGGTTGAGACTGGTGTTTTGCAGGTACTATTTTATGAAGCTGCCAGTTGAGGACTTGTGAGACATCTGTTTCTCAAACTAGACACTCTAATGTACTTGTCCTCTTGCTCAGTTGTGCAGCGGGGCCTCCCACTCCTCTTTTTATTCTGGTTAGAGCCAGTTTGCACTGTTCTGTGAAGGGAGTAGTACACAGCGTTGTATGAAATCTTCAGTTTCTTGGCAATTTCTCGCTTGGAACAGCCTTCATTTCTCAGAACAAGAATAGACTGATGAGTTTCAGAAGAAAGCTCTTTGTTTCTTGCCATTTTGAGCCTATA